>NC_066339.1:4233205-4268339 GCF_022539315.1 Serinus canaria
AAATCCCAGGGGATGGCTGAAATCCCAAATCCTGGTGGGATGGATGAGACTCCAAATCCCAGGAGGATGGCTGAGTTCCCAAATCCCAGAGGGTGGCTGAGATCCCAAATCCTGGTGAGATGGATGAAATCCCAAATTCCAGGGGATGGATGAGACCCTAAATCCTGGGGGATGGCTGAAATCTCAAATCCTAGAGGGATGGATGGGATACCAAATCCTGGTGAGATGGATGAAATCCCAAATCCTGGGGGATGGCTGAGTTCCCAAATCCCAGAGGGTGGCTGAGATCCCAGATCCTGGTGGGATAGACAAAAACCCCAGATCCTGGAGTATGGCTGAGATCCCAGATCCTGGTGGGATGGATGAAATCCCAAATCTTTGGGATGGCTGAGACCCCCAACCCCACGTGGACTTTCCCAGCCTGCAGCGATGCCAGCTTGGCAACCCCGCTCTGCCAAACCCGAAGCCACATTCCCGCTGTCACAGTGGCCCCTTTGCTTGGGAATTTATTTACTTTGGATGCCGCTGCCTTATCGTCCATGGAAATGTTTATCCCAAATGTTTAACGGCAGCCCTGCACAAACTGAGCCTTCCTGGGGAAGCACTCCTGGCAGTGCGAAAATTCAGGAAAATTCCTTGTTTTACCCCAAAAATCTCATCCTCAGCACCCCCAAAACCTGATCTTCTCCAAGCTGGCCAGAGGCCTCCTCGCAGCTCCCTGATGAGAAACGCAGGAGAGCCCTGAAAAACATCCCAAGGCCGCTAAGTCGTTAACCAGAGGGAGTCGGGGAAGTGCCAACACTCCTGAGAGAAAAGGCTGGAGAGAGAGAGAGGAGGGAGAGGAGGGAGAGGGAGGAAAGAAATCGCAGCTTATTTATAACGCCAGGCAGCACCCGGGGCTCGCCAGTCTCTCCTGCAAAGCTGCGGCTGCGAGGTCACTCCCCGAAAATCCCGAAAATCCCGAAAAAATCCCGGCCGAGCCCGTGCCCTGCCAGCGCAGGATTCGCTCCGGGATCCGGGGCGGGCACCCGGCGCTGCGGCTCGGGAGCCTCCCCCCCTCCCATGCTGCCGGTGCCACGGCACAGCCCGCTGCAGCCTTTGCACAGGAGGAGCGCAGCTCGGTGAGTCCAGCTCGGCGTTTCTCAGGCAGTTTTTAAGGGGTTTTTTTAATTATTTATTTGGGGTTTTTTTGGGTTTTTTTTCTTTGGAAGGCTGATTTCCATCCCCGCGCCCCGGCTGCGCATGGCAGCGCCAGGGGTGGCACAGCTGGAGAGACGGAGCTGCTGGAGAGGGACCTCCCCTCCTGCCCACTTCTCCCGGTGCCCATCTCCCTTCCCACCCACTTCTCCTGGTGCCCATCTCCCTTCCCACCCACTTCTCTCAGTGCCCACCTCTCCTGCTGCCCACTTCTCCCGGTGCCCATCTCCCTTCCCACCCACTTCTCTCAGTGCCCATCTCCCCTCCTGCCCACTTCTACCTGTGCCCATCTCCCTTCCCACCCACTTCTCCCCGTGCCCATCTCCCTCCTGCCCACTTCTCCCGGTGCCCATCTCCCTTCCCACCCACTTCTCCCGGTGCCCATCTCCCTTCCCACCCACTTCTCTCAGTGCCCATCTCCCTTCCCACCCACTTCTACCCGTGCCCATCTCCCCTCCTGCCCACTTCTCCTGGTGCCCATCTCCCTCCTGCCCACTTCTCCCCGTGCCCATCTCCCTTCCCACCCACTTCTCTCAGTGCCCACCTCTCCTGCTGCCCACTTCTCCCCGTGCCCATCTCCCTTCCCACCCACTTCTCCTGGTGCCCATCTCCCCTCCTGCCCACTTCTCCTGGTGCCCATCTCCCTCCTGCCCACTTCTCCCCGTGCCCATCTCCCTCCTGCCCACTTCTCCTGGTGCCCATCTCCCTTCCCACCCACCTCTCCTGGTGCCCACCTCTCCTGCTGCTTCTCTCTCCTGCCCACTTTTCCTGATGCCATCTCCCTTCCCACTCACTTCTCCTGCTGCCCCTCTCTCCTCCTGCTGCCCCTCTCCCTTCCCACTCACTTCTCCTGCTGCCCCTCTCTCCTCCTGCTGCCCCTCTCCCTTCCCACTCACTTCTCCTGCTGCCCCTCTCTCCTCCTGCTGCCCCTCTCCCTTCCCACCCATTTTCCTCATGCCCATCTCCCCCCTTGCCCACTTTTCCTCAAGTCCTTCTCCCATCCCACCCATCTCCCCTCCCGCTCCTCTGCCACCTCCATGCCCACTTCTCTGGGATCTGGGCACCTTCCCTGATGTCCATCCAGGCTGGGCAGAGCCCCCCATCCCATCCCAAGTATTCTATGGATCCCATCCCATGGATCCCACCCCATCCCATGGATCCCATCCCATCCCATCCCAGGTTCCATGACCCCACAGATGGCCCCAAACCCTTGGCATGAGGAGCTGACCCCGTTGCAGCCCCTGGCACAGGACAGGGACACCAGGAGGGGACAGGGAGCTCAGGGCCAGATCCCACCCCAAACCCGGGGACAAAACCCCACAAACAACGAGGGGACAGCGCTGGGGACACAGTTTGGGGTCACCACAGGGTTGAAGGGGGGCACTGGGAAGGGTGGGGGGACACCAGGGGTGGGCTCTGATCCCATGGATGGCGATTTCCCCCCAGAGATGGGGAATTTCCCTCAGGAATGGGGTTTTGCCCCCAGGTATGGGGTCTTTCCCCCAGGGATGGGATTTTGCCCCCAGGAATGGGGTTTTTCCTCCAGGGATGGGGTTTTGCCCCCATGGATGGGGTTTTGCCCCCAGGGATGGGGTTTTGCCCCCAGGGATGGGGTTTTGCCCCCAGGGATGGGGTTTTGCCCCAAAGGGGCCCCCAAGAAGGGGCTGCCAAGAGGGTGGAGAAGCTGCAGACTCTGGTATGAGAGCAGGCACAGAGCCCTGGAGCAGCAGGAGGAGGAGGAGGAGGAGGAGGAGGAACTCCTCTGCCCCTGCCAAGCTCCCCGTGGCACTCAGCATCCCCCAGGATCCCATCCCGAGCACACGGAGCAGGGAAAAAGGACAAACCCAGGCCTTGCCAAGCCTGGATCCCTCAATCCCTCATTTTTCCCGTGCCAGGGTGGCAGGGCAGGGCCCTCTGTGTGTGCCAGGCAGGGTGTCCCCTCCTTGCTGCAGGTTGGGGACACAGCCAGGGGCTACCAGGTGACCTCAGGGATGACAAGAAGGGGACACTGGTCCCTGCTGTCCCCGCTGTCCCCTGCTGGTCTCTGCTGTCCCTGCTGGTCCCTCTTGGTCCCTGCTGTCCCTCCTGTCCCTTCTGTCCCTGCTGGTCTCTGCTGTCCCCGCTGTCCCCTGCTGGTCCCTGCTGTCCCCGCTGTCCCCTGCTGGTCCCTACCGGTCCCTCCTGGTCCCTGCTGTCCCCGCTGTCCCCTGCTGGTCCCTCCTGTCCCCGCTGTCCCCTGCTGTCTCTGCTGTCCCCGCTGGTCCCTCCTGGTCCCTGCTGTCCCTGCTGTCCCCCCTGTCCCTGCTGGTCCCTGCTGGTCCCTCCTGGTCCCTGCTGGTCTCTGCTGTCCCCTGCTGTCCCTACTGTCCCCGCTGTCCCCCCTGGTCCCTGCTGTCCCCTGCTGTCCCTGCCGGAGCAGAGCTGGCAGTGACACCCTCCCAGCCACGTAGGATCCTCTCCCGCTCCCAGCAGCCAAATTCCTGGAGGGATTTCAAGCTGCCTGGCTGCAGGAACACCCCGTGTGCTCATTTATCCCGGGATGAGGAGGCTGGATGACTCCAGAGCTGGAATCCTCCCTCTGCAGCCCCACCTGGCCACGGGGATCAGGGATGGCTTGGCCTCATTCCCTGCTCTTCTCTGTCCCCTCTCCCTGGTCACACCCCGAGGGTGCTGTCCCTTCTTGTGCCCAGGGAAATGGGAGCTTGGGAGAGGTTTCAGCTCCAAAATCGGGCAGGATTTGTTTACCAGGATCTGCATCCTGCGTTTCTGTGGGGGAAGGGAGAGCTGGATGAAACCCACAGTGATTCCTGTCACCAGCAGAGCATAAATAGCTCCTTCAAAAGATGCCTCGAGCTCCTTCAAAAGGCTCCTCAGGCTCCCAAAATCGCCCTGATCTGGCAGATTCCCCTCTCAGCCTGAGAATTCAAATCATTTCTCCAAGGGGATCCAATTCATTCCTTCTCCTCCCTCCCACGCAGAGCCAACCCCGTGTGACCCCAGACAGATCCGAGTGTCCCCAGGCTCTGTCCTGCACCTGGAAACTGGGATGGAATTGGCCAGAAATCAGGATCTCACCAGCACATCTCCACTGGGCTAGAGGTTCCTCCCTGATCTCCTCCAGGGTGGAGATTCCTCCCAGATCTCCTCCAGGGTGGAGATTTCTCCCAGATCTCCACTGGTTTGTTCCAAGTCTCCACCATAGTGGAGATTCCTCCCTGATCTCCACCAGGAATGGAGATTCCTCCCAGATCATCACCAGGAATGGAGGTTCCTCCCAAACCCCCGCTGGGAGGGAGTTTTCTTCCAAATCTCCATTGAGGAATGAGGCTCCTCCCAAATTTCTACTGGAATGGAGGTTCCTCCCTAAATTTCCACTGGGAGGGAGGTTTTTACCAAATCTCCACCGGTTCCTCCCCCCCTAATCTCCACCAGGGATAGAGGTTCCCCCAAATTTTCACTGGGAGGAAGGTTTCTCCCAAATCTCCACTGGTTCCTCTCAGATCTCCACCAGGGATGGAGGTTCCCCCAAATTTTCACTGAGATGAAGGTTCCTCCCAAATCTCCACCGGTTCCCCCCACATCTCCACCAGGGCTGGAATTTCCTCCAAGGTGAAAAGTGGGAAGACCACATAACTCCACCCAGGGGGTTTTTGGGTAGGATTCCCTCCTCTCCTGCTCCTCCAGCCCTGCCTCCTCCCCCATCTCATCCTCCCACGCCTTCGTCCCCTCACAGGTCCCTCCAGCGCCATGCCTCGGGCCACCACCCTCATCCTCATCCTGGCCGGGCTCTGCGTGTCCTCCCTGGGCCAGTACAACGAGGAGGAGGACCTGGCGTGGCTCCAGTACTACCTGCGGCAGTCCCGCGTCTCCTCCTACAACTACGTGCCCTACTACGAGGAGGAGAGCCCCGCCTACGCCTACTCCTACCCCTCCGCCACCGACACCGAGCCGGAGCCCGAGCCCGAGCCGCAGCAGGCGGCGCCCTGGCGGTGTCCCCAAGAGTGTGACTGTCCCCCCAACTTCTCCTCGGCCATGTACTGCGACACGCGCAACCTGCGCTACCTGCCCTTCGTGCCCTCGCGGATGAAGTACGTCTATTTCCAGAACAACCTCATCACCTCCATCCAGGAGGGCGCCTTCGACAACGCCACCGAGCTGGAGTGGCTGGCGCTGCACAACAACCAGATCGGCAGCGAGAAGGTGGGGAAAAGGGTTTTTGGGAAGCTGCAGCGCCTGGAGAGGCTCTACATGAACAACAACAACCTGACCAGGCTGCCCAGCCCGCTGCCGCGCTCGCTGAGAGAGCTCCACCTCTCCTACAACCAGATCTCCAAGGTGCCCTCCAACGCTCTGGAGGGGCTGGAGAACCTCACGGCGCTCTACCTCAGCCACAACTTCATCTTCGAGATGGGCGCGTCCCTCAAGGGGCTCAAGTCCTTGATCCTGGCCGACCTGAGCTACAACAACCTGAGGAAGGTGCCCGACGGGCTGCCGGCCTCCCTGGAGCAGCTCTACCTGGAGTACAACTACATCAACGCCATCCCCGACGAGTATTTCCAGGTGTCCCCCCGGCTGCTCTACGTGAGGATGTCCCACAACAGCCTGACCAACCAAGGGCTCTCCAGCAACACCTTCAACAGCAGCAGCATCCTGGAGCTGGACCTCTCCTACAACCGCCTGCAGAAGATCCCGCGGGTCAACACCAACCTGGAGAACCTCTACCTGCAGGGGAACCAGATCGACGGTGAGCAGGGCTGGGGAGGGGTGGGCAACCCACAGGAGCTGCCTGGGGGGGCTTGGAGAAGGAATTTGGGGTTCCTGAGGGTTCCTGAGTGAGGACGGGGTGGGAGCTGTCCCAGCCTGGAGGTTTGGAGCAGGAATTTGGGGTTCCTGAGGGTAAGGAGGGGGTGAGAGCTGTCCCACCCTGGAGGTTTGGAGAAGGAATTTGGGGTTCCTGAGGGTGAGGAGGGGGTGGGAGCTGTCCCAGCCTGGGGGGTGCTTTGAGCAGGAATTTGGGGTTCCTGAGGGTTCCTGAGTGAGGTGGGGGTGGGAGCTGTCCCAGCCTGGAGGGCTCCCGTGGGATCCCTGCGCTGGATTTTGGGTGAGGTTGGAAATAGGAATTGGGATGGGGATAGGAATGGGAATAGGGAAGGGAGTTGGGATGGGAAATGGGGATGGGGTTGGAATGGAATAGGAATTAGGAAGGGGTTGGGAATTGGAATTGGAATGGGGATGGGAAATGGAACGGGAATGGGATGGAATGGAAATGAGGTTGGGATGGGAGTGGAATGGGGATGAGGACAGGAATGGGAAATGGGAATGGGAACAGGAACAGGAATGGGAATGGAGATGGGGATGGGAATGGGAAATGGGGGTGAGAAATGGGGATGAGGATGAGGAATGGAATGGGAACAGGATAGGAATGGGAAATGGGGATAGGATTTGGGATGGGGATGAAGATGGGAATGGGAACAGGAACAGGATGGGAATGGAGATGGGAATGGGGATGGGGATGGGAAGGTGTCAGTGCAGCCATCAGCTGTTGCAGGGAAAACACAGAACCCCGCAGCGGGGAGCTGCCAGCAGCACAGACACGGGAACAGATTCCCAAATGTTTGCTTTCCAAACCGGAGCTGCCGCCGTCTGCCCACAAACGCCGCGGAGCCGCCTCCCCCTCCTCCTCCTCCTCCTCCTCCTCGGGTCCTGCTGACCTTCACAGCCCCCCAAAACCGGGAATGCGGCTCCAGGAGCGCGGCTCCAGCCCCTCCGCCCCCCCCCGAGGGTCCCTCCGCGGGTGCAGCCCCCAAATCCCAGCGCTGCCCCCCAGATTCCCGCGGGCTCTTCCAGCACCAGCCCGGCCTGGAGCTCTGCTGCCCTCTAGGCTCAAATCCTGCACGGAAAAAAAAACCCCAAAAAATGTATTTTGGAGTTTGTTCCATCTCCCGCTTCCAAACGCAGCCTGGGCTGGGCTGGGCTGGAATTTCCCTGCCTGGCGCTGGCAGCAGAGGAAATTCCAGCCCAGAGGGGACGGCGGGGATGGGGACAGGGACATCCCCGCTCAGGGGACAGGGACACGCTGCCCGAGGGTCCCACAGTGGCCAGAGGGGTCCGGGCACGGAGGCTGCAGCACAGGAAGCCTCCAAAAGAGGCCGGAAAGGCAAATCCTGATGGAGAGCAAAGTTTTCTGTCCGACTCCGCCCTCCGAGCGCTCCAGCCCGGCTGGGCAGGGAAGATTCCAAACCCTCCCGCTCCTCCTGGCTGCGGCCAGGAGCTCCGGGAGCTCTTTTAGTTTCAGGGGTTGAGTTCAAACCTGCGGGAAAAATCAGCAAATTTGGGCTGCTCCCGTTTTTTTCACCCCGCCTGCCTCAACACAAGGCAGCTCTCGGAGGTGGATCCCTCAGAACAGAGGATTTCCCACCAAAATTCCACTCTGGGGAAGGTTCTGGGGGATTCAGCTCCAGGGATGGCTGGAGGAGGCTGAGCTGGAACAGGGACCAGACAGAGCTAAGGAATAAAGCAGGGATTTATTCCAAGGATCTCCTCAATGGATCCACCTTGGGCAGCACAAGAGCCCAGCCAGGGCTGCAGCCAAGGTGAACCAAAATGGACCCAAAATGGTCACAAAATGGACCCAAAATGGTCACAAAATGAATCCAAGGTGAACCCAAAATGAACCCAAATGAACACAAAATGTGTTCAAAATGTGTTCAGAATGTGAACCCAAAATGACACAAAATGAACCCAAGATGAACCAAAATGGTCACAAAGTGAACCTAAGATGAGGCAAAACCATCACAAAATGGACCCAAAATGGTCACAAAATGAACCCAAAATGGTCACAAAGTAGAGCCAAGATGGACCCAAAATGAACCCAAGATGACCCAAAATCGACCGAAATGGTCACAAAATGAACCCAAAATGAGGCAAAACCATCACAAAATGGACCCAAAATGGTCACAAAATGAACCCAAGGTGAAGCCAAAATGGTCACAAAGTGAACCTAAGATGAGGCAAAACCATCACAAAATGAACCCAAGATGGACCCAAAATGAACCCAAGATGGACATAAATGGTCACAAAATGAAGCCAAAATGAACCCAAGATGACCCAAAACGGCCACAAAATGAATCCAAAAAACCCCAAGAAAACCAAAAAAAAAAAAACCAAAAGACCCAAAAACCCCAAAAAACCAAAAAACAAACAAAAAAAAAACCAACCAAAAAAAACCCAAAAAACCCCAAAAAACCCCAAAAAAGCCCCCAAAAAGCCCCCAAAAAAGCCCCCAAAAAAGCTAAAAAAAACCCCAAAAAAACCCCAAAAAAACCCCAAAAAAACCCCCAAAACCCCCAAAAAAACCCCAAAAAAACCCCAAACCCCCCCCAACAAAAAAACCAAAAAAAACCCAAAAAAATCCCAAAAAAAAAAAAAAAAAACCATGAAAACCCAAAATACCCAAAAAAAACCCCCCAAAACCCCCAACAAAAAACCGCCTAAAACCCCCCCCAAAAAAAAACAAAAAAAACCCCAAAAAAAACCCTCAAAAAACCCCAAAAAATCCCCAAAAAAACCCGAAAAAACCCCAAAAAACCCAAAACCCCCAAAAAACACAAAACAAAATAACTTAATTAAAAAAAAAAAAAAAAACCAAAAAAACAACACCAAAATACCCTAAAAAAACCCCAAAAAAACCCCCTCCTGTCCCCGCAGAGTTCTCCATCAGCAGCTTCTGCTCCGTGGTGGACGTGGTGAACTACTCGCGGCTGCAGGTGCTGCGCCTGGACGGCAACGCCATCAAACGCAACGCCGTGCCCCCGGACGCGCCGCTCTGCCTGCGCCGCGCCACCGTCATCGAGATCTGAGCCCCCTGCCCACCCCCCCTGGACTTTGGCCCCCCATTCCCGGGGGATTCTCGCCTTCCGTCCCCGCTTCTCCTCCCGGCTCGGCTTCGCGCTCCCGGTGTGCCCGGAATTGTTCCTCTGGCGCTCGGATCCCGGCTCTGAGCCCGCCCCGGCCCGGGGGCACCTCCTGCCCCAGGATGGAGTGGGACACGGCAGGGGAGGGGCTCATCCCGCCTTGGGCACGGGGAAATCCCAATCCCGATCCCAAATCTGGATTGGAACCCCTGGGAGAGCATTCTTACAGGGGGATCTGACCCAGAAGGAGCATCCTTCCATGGGGATCTGACCCTTTTTCCATGGGGAAATCCATTGAGGATCAGACCCTTTTTCCATGGGGAAATCCCAATCCCAATCCCAATCCCAAATCTGGGCCTGAACCCCCTGGGAGGAGCATCCTTTCATGGGGGATCAGACCCAGAAGGAGCATCCTTCCATGGGGATCAGACCCCTTTTCCATGGGGAAATCCCAAATCCCAATCCCAAATCTGGGTCTGAACCCCCTGGGAGAGAATCCTTCCATGAGGATCAGACCCCTTTTCCATGGGGAAATCCCAAATCCCGATCCCAAATCCGGGTCTGAATCCCCTGAAAGGAGCATTCTTCCAGTGAGGATCTGACCCTTTTTCCATGGGGAAATCCCAATCCCAATCCCAAATCCGGGTCTGAACCCTCTGGGAGAGAATTCTTGCAGGGGGATCTGACCCTTTTTCCATGGGGAAATCCCAATCCCAATCCCAAATCCGGGTCTGAACCCTCTGGGAGAGAATTCTTGCAGGGGGATCTGACCCTTTTTCCATGGGGAAATCCCAATCCCAATCCCAATCCCAAATCTGGGCCTGAACCCCCTGGGAGGAGCATCCTTTCATGGGGGATCAAACCCAGAAGGAGCATCCTTCCATGGGGATCTGACCCTTTTTCCATGGGGAAATCCCAATCCCAAATCCGGGTCTGAACCCCTTGGGAAGAGCATCCTTCCATGAGGATCTGACCCTTTTTCCATGGGGAAATCCCAATCCCAATCCCAAATCCGGGTCTGAACCCTCTGGGAGAGAATTCTTGCAGGGGGATCTGACCCTTTTTCCATGGGGAAATCCCAATCCCAATCCCAAATCTGGGCCTGAACCCCCTGGGAGGAGCATCCTTTCATGGGGGATCAGACCCAGAAGGAGCATCCTTCCATGGGGATCAGACCCCTTTTCCATGGGGAAATCCCAAATCCCAATCCCAAATCTGGGTCTGAACCCCCTGGGAGAGAATCCTTCCATGAGGATCAGACCCCTTTTCCATGGGGAAATCCCAAATCCTGATCCCAAATCCGGGTCTGAATCCCCTGAAAGGAGCATTCTTCCAGTGAGGATCTGACCCTTTTTCCATGGGGAAATCCCAAATCCTGATCCCAAATCTGGATTGGAACCCCCTGGGAGGAGCATCCTTCCATGAGGATCAGACCCCTTTTCGATGAGGAAATCCCGAATCCCGATCCCAAATCCGGGTCTGAACCCCCTGGGAGGAGCCTCCAAGGGCTTGGGAGCTGCAGGAGTTGAAGGGTTAAAGTTCTCCAGGCTGGAGGATCCCTCCGTGTGGGCTGAGGAGGAGCAAACCCATCCCTTCCTTTCCTTTTCCCCCCTTTTCCATCAACCTCCTCCAGAATCCACAGGGAGAAACCCTAAAGGAGAGAAAAACCCCCCTGGGGCCAAATCTTCCTCCCAACCCCTGGATCAGGGCAGGATGAGGAAAATCCTGGTGCTGTCACCCCCAGCTGCCCCTCCCTGAGCTCAGGCCCCCGGGATATCCCAATTAAAACCCCAAAACCAACCCCAGAGCCACGCTGGAATTCCCTAAAAAACCCCAATTCCCTAAAAACCCCAAATTCCCTAAAAAACCCCAAATTCCCCTCGGCTGGCTGACTTTGAGGACTGAAGGGGCAGCTGAGCTTTTTTTTTGGGGGGGGGGGGGGGTCACCCCGACCCTCTGCGCTGTTCCTGCATGCAAAGATCATTTTTATAAAAAAAAAAAAAAAAACCACCCCAAAAAACATCCCATAATTTCACCAGCATGAACCGTAAACCCCAAATTCATCAATAAAACCCTTTTCCAGTGCCTGCATCAGCGCCTCTGCTCCTCTCCGGGGCGGATTTCCAGCCGCAATCCAGGGCTGGAATTGCCGTCTAGTGGCTGGGATGGGCACAGCACGGAAAAAAGGGAAAATCTCCTTGGGAAAGGATCGGCGGGAGTGGGGAGGGATGGAGGCACCACCGGGATCGTTCTGGATCCGGGAAAGGGGAAAAATGTCCTTGGAAAGGGGAAAAATGTCCTTGGAAAAGGGGAAAAATGTCCTCGGAAAAGGGGAAAAATGTCCTCGGAAAAGGGGAAAAATGTCCTCGGAAAAGGGGAAAAATGTCCTTGGAAAAGGGGAAAAATCTCCTCGGAAAAGGGGAAAAATCTCCTCGGAAAAGGGGAAAAATCTCCTCGGAAAAGGGGAAAAAATCTCCTCGGAAAGGGGAAAAAATCTCCTCGGAAAAGGGGGAAAAAATCTCCTCGGAAAAGGGGAAAAAATCTCCTCGGAAAAGGGGAAAAATCTCCTCGGAAAAGGGGAAAAAATCTCCTCGGAAAAGGGGAAAAATCTCCTCGGAAAAGGGGAAAAAATCTCCTCGGAAAAGGGGAAAAAATCTCCTCGGAAAAGGGGAAAAAATCTCCTCGGAAAAGGGGAAAAATCTCCTCGGAAAAGGGGAAAAAATCTCCTCGGAAAAGGGGGAAAAATCTCCTCGGAAAAGGGGGAAAAATCTCCTCGGAAAAGGGGAAAAATCTCCTCGGAAAAGGGGAAAAATCTCCTCGGAAAAGGGGAAAAATCTCCTCGGAAAAGGGGAAAAATCTCCTCGGAAAAGGGGAAAAATCTCCTCGGAAAAGGGGAAAAATCTCCTCGGAAAAGGGGAAAAATCTCCTCGGAAAAGGGGAAAAATCTCCTCGGAAAAGGGGAAAAATCTCCTTGGAAAAGGCTTGGTGGGAGTGGGGAGGGATGGAGGCACCACCAGGATGGTTCTGGATCTGGGAAAGGGGAAAATCTCCTTGGAAAAGGGGAAAATCTCCTTGGAAAAGGGGAAAATCTCCACGGAAAAAGCTGGGTGGGAGTGGGGACGGATGGAGGCAAAACCTGGAGTTTGTTCTGGACCCGGGAAAGGGGAAAATCTCCATGGAAAAGGCATGGATAGGGCAGGGCAGAGCTGCAGCACGTCCAGGAGGGTGACGCCAATGTCCCCAAGGTCACCCAACAGGGCAGGGCAGAGCTGCAGCATGACCAGCAGGGTCACCCCAATGTCCCCAAGGTCACCCAACAGGGCAGGGCAGAGCTGCAGCATGACCAGGAGGGCCACCCCAATGTCCCCAGCCCCAAGGTGACACCAAATCCAGGCCCCAAATCCACACCTGGGGCTGCAGCAACAGCAGAGGTGACAACAGGGTGGTGACAAAGTGACATCCACACTGCCCAGGCTGGCTTCACCCCCTCATCCCCCGGTCCAAGAAGAGCAGAACCAGCCCCAAAATCATCATTAGGCAGATCTCAGCTTTATAAGAACAATAATAACAATAAAAACAATAATAATAAAAATAAAAACTCACAAGCCTGCAGCAGCTTTAGAAAAGGCACCGGGGGCGTCGCCTCGGCTCAGGGCGGCGCCCGAAATTTTAATTTCGGATTTTCTGGAAGGTTTTTTTTCTTTTTTTTTTTAAAAAATATAAATAGCTCTTCATCTTAAAAACAGATCCTCAGCTCGAGGTATTACAGTAGCCTGTGTCTCGGCAGTGTAAGGACAAGGAGGAGAAATTATTTTTTTTTTTTCTTTTTTTGTCGTGTTTTGTAGGTTTTTTTGGGTGGGTTTTTTTTTTTTTTTTTTGGTTTTTAACTGGAGACAGTCACAATGTAGTTTTTAGAAGGGCTGCTCCTGCCCAGCATCATCTGGTTCTTACAGGTGAGCACCCCTCCGTAGGGGCTGGGGGCTTTGGTGGCCTGGTAGAGGACGCAGATGGAGCCGTCCTCGCCGATGCGGTACGAGACCTCGAAGGGATCCACCCAGAGCGTCAGCTGGCGGGGCAACAGCTGGAACAGCTGGGGCAGGGCCAGCCCGGCCCGCCCCGCGGCGCGGCTCAGCAGAGGGTCCATGCGCTCGTTGATGCGGATGCAGCGGTAGGCGGAGCCCTTGGAGGGCTCCTCGGGGAACCAGTGGTGTCGGTAGTGCTCTGGGGAGGGGAAAAACATGTGAGAAAGGGTCTCCCGAAAGTAGGTGGGGTTTAGGGTCTTTAGCTCCCATTAAATTTGGGGTTTGAAGGTGAAATCCTAAAGAAAACCCTTTTTTCCTCAGTGGTGTCGGTAGTGCTCTGGGGAGGGAAAAGAGAGGTGAGAAAGGGGGTTTGGGGACACCAGAAAAGGGTGTTCTGCAGGTAGAAGGGGTTTGGGGCTTGAGCTCCTGCTAAATTTGGGGTTTGAAGGTGGAATCCTATAAAAAACCCTTTGGAGGGCTTCTCAGGGAACCAGTGGTGTCGGTAGTGCTCTGGGGAGGGGAAAAAACCAGTGAGAAAGGGTGTCCCGAAAGTAGGTGGGGTTTAGGGTCTTTAGCTCCCATTAAATTTGGGGTTTGAAGGTGAAATCCTAAAGAAAACTTAAAGGGTTTCTCGGGGAACCAGTGGTGTTGGTAGTGCTCTGGGGAGGGAGAAGAGAGGTGAGAAAAGATATCCTAAAAGTAGGTTTGGTTTAGGGCCTTTAGCTCCCATTAAATCCAGAGTTTAAAGGCCAAATCCTAAAGAAAACCCTTTTTTCTAAGTGGTGTCGGTAGTGCTCTGGGGAGGGAAAAAAAACAGTGAGAAAGGGTGTCCCGAAAGTAGGTGGGGTTTAGGGTCTTTAGTTCCCATTAAATTTGGGGTTTGAAGGTGAAATCCTAAAGAAAACCCTCTTTTCTCAGTGGGGAGGGAGAAGAGAGGTGAGAAAGGGTGTCCCAAAAGTAGGTGGGGTTTAGGGTCTTTAGCTCCCATTAAATTCAGAGTTTAAAGGTGAAATCCTAAAGAAAACCCTTTTTTCTTAGTGCTGTTTGTAGTGCTCTGGGGAGGGAAAAAAAACAGTGAGAGAGGGGTTTGGGGGCTTTAGGTGCCATTAAATTTGGGGTTTGAAGGTGGAATCCCAAAGAAAACCCCTTGAAGGGTTTCTCAGTGGTATCTGTAGCGCTCCTTCCCAGCAGGCAGATTTGGTTTAGGGCCTTGAGCTCCCATTAAGTCCAGAGTTTAAAGAACAAATCCTAAAGAAAACCCTTTTTTCTCAGTGGTGTCTGTAGTGCTCTGGGAAGGGAAAAGAGAGGTGAAAAAGGGGTTTGGGGCTTGAGCTCCTGCTGAATTTGGGGTTTGAAGGTAAAATCCTAAAGAAAACCCTTTTTTCCTCAGTGGTGTTTGGAGTGCTCTGGGAAGGAAGAAGAGCAGTGAGCAGGGATATCCCACAGGCAGGTGGGGTTTAGGTGCCACTAAATTCGGGGTTTAAAGGCCAAATCCCAAAGAAAACTCTGAAGGGTTTCTCAGAGGTGTCTGTAGTGCTCCTCCCAGCAGGCAGGTGGGGTTTAGGCCCTTCAGCTGCCCCTAAATTCGGGGTTTAAAAGCCAAATCCCAACAAACACCCGGGCAGAGCCTCCCTGAACGCTGGGGGCACAAAGGGAACCGGGCAGGGCAGGATAAAAGTTCTGACCAGAGATGGGACCCAAATCCCTTCTCCAAGGGGACAGGGAAGCGCTGCCAGCCCCTGCCCACCCCAAAACCCCGGCAGGACAATGCCAGGGGGGGCTGGGGGCAGACAGGGCACCCCAAAGCTGCCCCATCCGCAGCAGAGCCAGCCGAGCTCGCTGCTCCCCCTTATCACAGCCCGGCCACCCCTCCTGCGGCTGATAAGAGCCCCGGGCCGGCAGGGAGGGACCCCGAACCGCCCAGGGAGTGCCAGGCGCGGTGACACCCGCACGGGTGGCACCGGGGACAGCTGGGACAGCCGGGACACCAATGGACAAAGGGACAGGAGGCAGCGAGAATGGCACCGGACAGCCCCGAGGGGACACGGGGAACACCCCCGAGGGGACACCACGTCCCGGAGGGGACACGGGAAGGGACATCAGGTCCTGGAAGGGACACGGAGGGCACCCCCGAGGGGACACACCGGTACAGGACGGGACACGGACACCCGGTCCCGAGCGGGACACCCGAGGGGGACACCAGGTCCTAGAAGGGACATGGAGGGGGCACTCGGGAGGGGACACCACGTCCCAGAGGGGACACGGGAAGGGACATCAGGTCCCGGAAGGAACACGGAGGGCACCCCCGAGGGGACAGCCGGGCCTGGAGGGGACACGGGGGCCACTCGGGAGGGGACAGCAGGAGCCAGCAGTGACACCGCGGCCACTCGGGAGGGGACACTACGTCCCGGGACACCAGGTCCTCGGAGCAACAACGGGGAGCACTCGGGACGGTCACCAGGTCCTGGAAGGAAAACAGGGGACACTAAAAAGGACACCAGGTCCTGGAAGGAGCACAGACGACACTCAAAGAGCCACCAGGACCCGGAAGGAGGGCAGGGGGCACTCGAAGCGTCGCCAGGTCCTGGAAGGAGCACAGGGGACACTAAAATGGACCCTAGGTCCTGGAAGGAGCGCAGGGGACACTAAAAAGGACACCAGGTCCTGGAAGGAGCACAGGGGACACTCGAAAGGGCCACCAGGACCCGGAAGGAGAGCAGGGGGCACTAAAAAGGACACCAGGTCCTGGAATGAGCACAGGGGACACTCAAAGAATCACCAGGACCCGGAAGGAGCGCAGGGGGCACTCGAAGCGCCGCCAGGTCCTGGAAGGCACACGGAATGGGCACTCCAGCGTCCCCCTGGCCCCGAGGGCCACCAGCAGCAGCTCCTGCGGCCGCGCCCGCCCTGGCCCCGAGCTCACCTGTGAGCGCCTCCCGCAGCGCCCCGCTGAACACCTGCAGCTGCTGCTCGCTGACGCAGCCCCGCGTCCGCAGCAGGCCGGACACGAAGCCCACGGCGGCGGCGATCTCGGGTGCCATGTCGGCCCGGGGGCCGCGGCGGTGGCTGTGGCGGTGGCTCATCCCGGCGGGGACGCGGCGACACCCGCGAGCTCTCGGCGGCTCCGCGGCGCTCGGACTGGCACCGCCGGCAGTGCGAGCGGCTTATATAGGGGGGCTCGCGCCTGACGTCACGGCGCGGCCGCGGCGTTCCATTGGGCCGCGCCGCATGCAAATGAGGGAATGCAAATGGGAGGTATGGTAATAGCGGCTGAGCTCAGCGCGGTGACGTCACAGCGCGGGGGTGGGGGGGCGGAGGGGGGGGCGGTTACCGGGAGAGGATCGGGGGGACCCGGGGGGGACAGAGGGACAGGGACAGAGGGACAGGGGGACAGGGATAGCGACGGGGTCAGGGATAGGGACAGAGGGACATGGACAGGGGGACAGAGGGACAGGGATAGAAATAGAGGGACAGGGATGGGAACAGGACAGGGGGACAGGGACAGGGGGACAGGACAGGGACAGGGGGACCGGGTCACGGGGACAGGGGGACAGGACAGGGGGACAGGACAGGGACAGAGGGGCAGGGGGACAGGGACAGAGGTACAGGACAGGGACAGGGGGACAAGGGGACAGGGACAGAGGGACGGGGTAGAGGACAGGGACAGGGGGACAGGGACAGAGGGACCGGGTCACGGGGACAGGGACAGGGGGACAGGGACAGAGATAGAGATAGAGGGACAGGACAGGGACAGAGGGACAGGGGGACAGGACAGGGGGACAGGGATAGGGACAGAGGGACCGGGGGACAGGATAGGGACAGGATAGGGACAGAGGGACAGGAGGACAGGACAGGGACGGGGGACAGGACAGGGACAGAGGGACATGGACAGGGGGACAGGGATAGAGACGGAGATAGAGAGATGACAGGGATAGGGGGACAGGGATAGGGGGACAGGACAGGGGGACAGGACGGGGACAGAGGGACAGGAACAGGGGGACAGGGGTAGGGATAGAGGGACAGGGACAGGACAGGGACAGAGGGACAAAGACAGAGGGACAGGAGTGGGAGGGATCCAGTCCAGGGAATCTGGGTTATCTGGCAGAAAATTGGGAATTTTCAGCAGGAAAACAGATCCTGGTCCGTGTCCCAGCTTTGTTTTCTTCCCTGTGGGAGAAATAAAGGACTGGGAAATAGGAGAGAGGAATGTCAGGGATGTCTGGGAGAGGGGAAGGAGTGGGAGGGATCCAGTCCAGGGATGGAAAACTCCACACAACAAACCATCAGTTATTGGGTGAGAAGGGAAAATAATCTCAGTTTCAGTTCTTAATTAAATAGTTTAGTCTTAAAAACCTTATAACAAAAAAATAGCTGGCCATTTTTACCTTCCTGATAACAAACAAAACTCAGAGGACTGTTTCACTGATAAAAAATAATAAACAGCTGAATCCAAACGTCTCAAATTCCTTCAATCCCAACCTTTAAAAAACTAACACACCCTCAAAATAATCCCCCACCCCCTCCCTTTGAAATATTCCCAATTTCGGGCTTCATCCCTCAATTTTCAGTCAGGTTTTTAATTCATTTCCCTTCATTTTTCATTTGAGGTTCCTCCCTGCTGACCCGAGCACTGCTGAGGGAACTGGAAATTCTGTCCCAAAAATAAAAAAAAGCCTAGATGGGGATGAAAGGGAGGGAGACAAACGCCATCCAGGAGGGTCTGGAAGGGAAATTTGGGTTATTTCCAAAGCAGGGCAGGTGGCTGAGGCAGTGGGGGACAGAGATGACGTCACTGGCCAGGTGCAGGTCACTCTAAACCCCGCTCAGGAAAGCTGGATGGGGGCTCAGCCTGACTCCGAGCTATTTTAGACCCAGGGAGGGAATGTTTTATTTCTGTTTGGTCCCTCAAGCTGGGCACAAAATGTCCTTAAATTATTTAAAAAATTCCTTTATTTTTAAAAAAAATCTTTTCTGTTAAGGAGCAGGAATTGGTGGGTGTGAATGAGAGGAGCTCAGGGCTGGGGGGTTCGGTCAGAGCAGGGAAGGACGGGAGGGAGGGACAGAGGGAGGGAATCCTCGGGAAAACTCCCGGGAGCTCCGGGAACATCCTGGGGACCAGAGGGGACAGAGCCCGGAGGGGGCGGCAGAGTCTGGAACGGGTGAGTCAGAGCGGGAGTCCGGGAAGGAGAGAGGGAACGGGGAGGGACTGGAAATCTGAGCTGGGGAGGGGAGCGGAATTCCAGGGAACGGGAGCTGGGATTGGGGAAACAGCTTGAAAAATATCGCCTTTTATTTTTATTTTATTTTTATTTTATTTTAAAATTTATTTTTATATTTTTATTTTATTTTATTTTTATTTTTATTTTTATTTTTTATTTTATTTTTAATTTTTATTTTTATTTTTGTGGTATATTTATCTTTAATTTATCTTTATTTATATTCCTATTCCCATTCCTGTTCCTATTTATATTTAACGTTGTATATTTGTCTTTAATGTAATATATTCATATTTATATTTCTATTTATATTCATATTCATATTTATATTTAGTTCTATTTGTATTTCTATTTATATTTACTTTCTATTTCTACTTCTATTTCTACTTCTATTTCTATTTCTATTTCTATTTAATACTGTATATTTATCTTTAATGTAATATAGTTCTATTAACATTCCTATTCCTATTCCTATTCATATTTCTATTCCTATTCATATTTCTATTCATATTCATATTCATATTCAGTTCTATTTGCATTTATATTTATTTTATATTGCTACTTCTATTTCTATTTCTATTTAATGTTGTATATTTATCTTTAATATAATATATTTATATTCCTATTTATATTCCTATTCCTATTTATATTTATTTTCTATTTTTATTTTTATTTTATTTTTATTTTTATTTTTATTTTTATTTTTATTTATCTCTCCACTGAGCCAGCAGCATTCAGAGAGAAGGGAGCTTTCCTGGCTGTCCCGAACAGGAGGAATGGCCCGTGGTGGAATGGGATGAACTTTAGGGTCTCCTCTGCTCTGGGATTCCATGGTTCCACATCTCCCACAGCCTTTAAAACCCTGGAGACACAAACTGCCTTTTTCCTGTTTTTTTTTTTACCTATCAAAGTGCTCCATTTCTATAAAAAACTGCTTTAAAAGTTCCTCCTGACCTCAGATCCGGCTTTGTGCCTGCACAAAGAGGAACAACCACTCCGCTCTCTGCCCTGCCACCCCTTTTCTTCTCCAAGAGCTTCCTGGAAATCTCCTGGAAAATCCCTGCAGGGCTGGGGAGAAGAGCACGGAGAGGGACAGAGGGAGAGGGACAAGTTCCTGACCTGCTGCCAGGAATCTGGAGAGCCACGAAAACATCCCAGAACCAGAGGATGGCTTTGAGCTTTAATGAATCTCCGTTATTGCACACAGTGAGCCCGCGGGATGGGCGGGCGGGGAAGGCTCGGGGTCACTGGGGCCAGTTGCAGCAGGAGCAGAGGGCGTCAAAAACCAGCCCCTGCTGGCAGCTCTGCACGAAGGTCCTCCCGTTCAGGCAGCTGTAGAAGTTCCTCTTGTTGCTGGGGTCGGCGTAGATCCCGTTGAGTTTCCCAGCACAGAAACCGGAGCCACCGGAGCCACCGGAGCCACCGGAGCCACCAGAGCCACTGCCGGGGGTGTTGGGAGCCTCAGCGATGGGAGGAAGGGGCTCAGCGGGGGGAGCGCAGCCTGGAATTGAGGAATTCAAGCAGGAAAAGGTTTATTTTAACATTCAGTGTGTTTCATCCCTCCCACACCTCCATAGGATGGTTGGGAGTCTCCATCAAGGAGCTGCTCCATGAAGGAGCTGCTCCTGATGCTGGTGGTGGTGGTGGTAGCTTCAAGTGGGAGGAGGAGGGAACAGTCTGGAATTTAGGCAGAAAAGGGTTGGAAGTGTTGGATTCCTCCCCATCCTTCACAGGGAGCTTGGGGGTCCCCATGAAGGAGCTGCTCCTGCTGGAGGTGGTGGTGGGAACCTCGAATGGGAGGAGGGGAAACACAGTCAGGAATTCAGGAAGGAAAGGGTTGGAAGTGTTGGATTCCTCCCCATCCTTCACAGGGAGCTTGGGAGTCTCCATGAAGGAGAGGTGGTGGGAGACTCAGCGATGGGAGGAAGGGGCTCAGCGGGGGGAGCGCAGCCTGGAATTGAGCAATTCAAGCAGGAGAAGGTTCATTTTAATATTCAGAGTGTTTCATCCCTCCCACGCCTCCATAGGAAGACCCTCCATCAAGGAGCTGCTGCTGGAGGTGGTGGTGGGAACCTCAAATGGGGGAGGAGGGAACAGTCTGGAATTTAGGCAGAAAAGGGTTGGAAGTGTTGGATTCCTCCCCATCCTTCACAGGGATCTTGGGAGTCTCCATGAAGGAGAGGTGGTGGGAGCCTCGGTGAGGGGAGGCAGGAGCTCAGCAGAGGGAGCACAGACTGGAATCCAGGTGGGAAAAGGGCTCAGAATGTTTCATCCCTCCCACAGCCCCGCAGGAATTTCGGGAGTCTCCGTCAAGGAGCTGCTCCTGCTCTCCTGGAGCCACTCACCGCCGCTCTGCAGCCCCAGGCCCTTCTTCAGGCTGGAGATCAGGGGGTATTTGCCCTGGTGGCAGAAGGTGCCAGTGAAGTCATCCATGTCCAGGGCCCACACCATGGCCCCTCCAAAGTTGTTCTCCTTCAGCCAGTCCACCTGTGGGGAGGAGAATCCCGGTGAGCCCCAGGATCTGATCCCGCAGGAGGCTCCGGCCCCATCCCAGCACAGCCCCCAGACCTTGAGGCCGAAGCTCTTCTCGTTGTCGTAGCCAACCCACTCGCTGCCCTTGTAGGTGTAGGGGACATCCTGGGGGGCATCCCAGGCCTGGGTGGCTCCGGAGCTCAGGAGAGAGCAGATCTGGGAGAAAGAGGAATGGGAATGTCAGCCAGGCTAGGAACCCAAACCTGGGTGTCCCCAGAGCTCAGGAGGGTGCAGATCTGGGAGAAAGAGGAATGGGAACATGGGCCAGGTTAGGAACCCAAACCTGGGTGGGTCTGGAGCTCAGGAGAGAGCAGATCTGGGAGAAAGAGCAGTGGGAATGTCAGCCAGGTTGGGAACCCAAGCCTGGGTGGCCCCAGAGCTCAGGAAGGTGCAGATGTAGGAGAAAGAGCAGTGGGAATGTGAGCCAGGTAAGGAATCCAAACCTGGGTGGCTCTGGAGATCAAGGAAGGTGCAGATGTAGGAGAAAGAGCAGTGGGAATGTGAGCCAGGTAAGGAATCCAAACCTGGGTGGCTCTGGAGATCAAGGAAGGTGCAGATGTAGGAGAAAGAGCAGTGGGAATGTGAGCCAGGTCAGGAATCCAAGCCTGGGTGGCCCCAGAGCTCAGGAAGGTGCAGATGTAGGAGAAAGAGCAGTGGGAATGTGAGCCAGGTTAGGAATTCCGTGCTGGGAAGTGCCAGCAGTGTCCGGGCTGCCCTTGCAGCTCTGGGAGCCCCTCACACACCTCGTAGTAAGCCAGGAGCCCGGCCTCCCTGGTGTAGGGTCCTGCAGGGCCAGGCCCGGAGCTGGGGGCTCCAACACCGGTGTTGGACGGGCTCTGCAGGGTGAAGCTCTTTCCATAGGTCGGGAATCCCACCAGCAGCTTCTGGGCTGGGGCACCGCTGTCCTTCCAGTAGTTCATGGCGTATTCCTGGCAAAGGCAGCAGGGTTCAGGCTGAGCTGTGGCAAGGGCAGCCCCGGGCCAGAGGTCCCAAAGGCACTCACAACACTGAGGGGGCTGCTGCTGCTGAACAGGGGGCTGTTCTCGCCCGTGGAGCCCTCCCAGGGCCCGTGGAAGTCGTAGGTCATGACGTGGATGTAATCCAGGTACCTGGGGGAGCAGGGCTCTGTCCTCACCTGAGGCACCCCAGCTGGGGCTGCCATCCCCCCACAGCCCCTGCCGTGGGGTCCCCTCTGCCAGGGGATTTTCAGGGAGCCACCCCAGTGCCACCAGGGAGCCCAGGCTGGTCACTCACTTGCCCAGCTCAGCGATCTCGTAGCCAGACTGGATGGTGGAGAGCCCGGCAGCCACAGCAGCCGTGACCATGAGCCGGGGCCTGTTGGTCTGCTCGGCCTCCTGCTGGAAAGCTGCCAGCAGCTCCTGAGGGATCCAAGGCACAGCCATCACCTGGGGGCTCGGGGCTGAGGCTCTGCAGCCGCCCAGGGCTCCCAGAGCTGGGGCCAGCAGAGCCTGGAGCCAAGCCCACCTTGACCAGGACGGTGAAGAGAGCCTTGTCCTGGGCAGGGCTGCCCCTGGAGCCGGGGTATTCCCAGTCCAGGTCCAGCCCGTCGAATCCGTACTGGCGCAGGAATTTGATGACGGAGGTGATGAAGGTCTGGCGGTTCTGGGGCGTGGAGACCATGGTGGAGAACCTGGGCAAGCAGAGCAGGACCGAGGTGGGGTTGGAATCCAGCCTCTTCCTGCTTTCCCTCCCTCTCCTGGGGGTTGTTTTTGGATTGAGCTGGTTTGAACTCACTTGGCTGTGCCGAAATTCCATCCTCCAATGGCCAGCAGGGTCTTCAGATCTTTGTTCCTGCAGGGGGAAGAGGCAGCACCCTGAGATATTTCATGTCACAGAATGGATGTGCACAGCACCCCCGAGCTGCTGTCCCCATGCTCAGAGGGTGGAGCTGTCCCCATGTCCTGCCTTGGCCGTTCCTCTGTCCCTCTTCACTCAGCATCCTCGTGACCGAGCTGAGAGTGAGCCTGGGAAGGAGTGGGAGGGAGCAGAGAAGGGCACAGGAGGGAGCAGAGAAGGGCAGAGAAGGGCACAGGAGGGCACAGGAGGGAGCAGAGAAGGGCACAGGAGGGGGCAGGAGGGAGCAGAGAAGGGCACAGGAGGGGGCACGGAGGGGAGCAGGAGCAAGGGCACGAGAGAGGGCACAGAGAGGGCAGAGGAGCAGAGAAGGGCAGAGAAGGGCACAAGAGGGCACAGGAGGGAGCAGAGGAGGGCACAGGACAGAGAAGAGAAGGACAAGGAGAGAGCAGAGGAGGGCACAGGAGGGAGCAGAGAAGGGCACAGGAGAGCACAAGAGGCAGCAGAGAAGGGCAGAGAAGGGCACAGGAGGGCACAGGAGGGCAGAGAAGGGCACAGGAAGGAGCAGAGAAGGGCACAGGAGGACAGGAGGGAGCAGAGAAGGGCAGAGAAGGGCACAGGAGGCAGCAGAGAAGGGCAGAGAAGGGCACAGGAGGGCACAGGAGGGAGCAGAGAAGGGCACAGGAGGGAGCAGAGAAGGGCACAGGAGGGCACAGGAGGCAGCAGAGCCCTGCTGAGGCTCCCAGCACTCACTGGTTCTTGAGGCCATTGAAGGACTGGTAGAGGGTCTCGTCGTTCCACTCGATGGTGGTGATCTCGTTGTTGCTCATGCCGGCGAAGGCGTAGATCAGGTGGTTGCACAGACAAGGGTCGATATTTTGGGGGGTGAACTTGCCCAGGCCAGGCCTGTACTGGGCCCAGTTGGTGAAGTAGCAGGTCAGCACATAGGCAGAGCCTGCGGGGAGACAGCGGCCATGGAAGGGTGGCAGTGCCCGGGCAGTGCCCGGCGCTGGGCACGGGCACAGTTCGGGCACCTTGGGCTCCCCCAGCCCTGCACCCGAGCCTTCCTCCCTTTTCTCCAGGATCCCTGCTCCAGCAGAGCCACCCCTGGCACTGCAGGAGGGCTGAGCCACAATTCCAACGGGACTGCCACCATCAGGGTGCCAGGCTGTGCTCTGGCTCTGGCAGGGTTGGTTTCGTCACTGCATTGTTTATTTTATCCTTTTATTTCCTTCTCTACTAGAGAACTGCCATTTCCTGCTCCCACACTTTTACCTGAGAGCCGCACAATTTAAAACCTAGAGCAACTCAGAGGGCTGGGGAGGGTTCACGTTCTCCATTTCTCCATTCCAGGGGAGGCTCCTGCCCTCCTCAGCCGACTCCCGGCTTTCCAAACCGCGACAGCTCCGCCAGAGCCAGCGGGGCCGGGCACCCCGGGGCACCCCGGGCTCCCCCAGCCCTGCAGCCCCAGCCTTCCTCCCCTCGGCGGGCAGGGCTCGCTCCGCAGCCCCGGGGCCGCGGCTCCCGCCCCGCTCCGGCCCCGCTCCGGCCCCGCTCCGGCCCCGCTCCGGCCCCGCTCGGCCCGGGGACAGCGCGGGGGCAGCGGCGGCTCCGGCGGGCGGCACCTACCGAGCTGGGCGTTCAGCAGCAGGGCCACACCTGGGGACAAGGGAAAAGCACCGGGGTCACTGCTGGCCTCGGCAGGGCAAACCTCTGCAGCGAGGCTCGGCTCCCCAGCTCAGGCACAGGAGTTTCACTAAGATTTCTCCAAGCATTCCCAGTAAAATTTGACAAACCATTCATGTAAAAGCATACAAAATTTCTCCAAGAATTTCAGTAAAATTTGACAAACCATTCATGTAAAAGCATAGAAAATTTCTCCAAGAATTTCAGTAAAAATTTGACAAACCATTCATGTAAAAGCATAGAAAATTTCTCCAAGCATTCCCAGTACAATCTGACAAACCATTCTAGGTAAAAGCACCGAAAAGGACCCAAACAGACGCCAAAGGAACCTTTTGGTTTTTAGCTTTGAGTACAAAAGCACATTTCCATCGCAGCCTGCAATCAGCCCTGTCCGTGCTCAGAGCAGAACAGATCCCCAGCCGCAGCAGCGCTGAAGAAGAGACATTTCCCTCCCCAAAGGAAATTGAGAAACCTCCGAGAGAAAAGAGAGAGCGGCGTTTTGATCCCTCCAGCCCCGGGACAGGCAGCAGAGGGCAGTGCCAGAGCCCCAGCCCTGCTCAGGAGGGCACAGAGCTCCAGCCCAGCAGCACTCACCGGCCAGCAGAGTGAGCTTGGCCATCTCGGACCAGACTGATGTGCCCGGGCTCTCCCCTCTTTTATAGCCTGCTCCTCTCGGAGCCAGCCTGGGACCAGCAGGGACGGACAAACATTACGAAACCTGGCACAGAGCAGCGTCACCAAACCTGGCAGCGGCACAATGGGGCTGCAGGGGTCACTGCCACGGGGCTGTGCCACCTCCTGGTGCTGCCAGGGCAGAGAAAGAGCGGCCTTGGATCGCTGGCCTTGCTCACCTGCTGCTCCTACAGCAGCTCTGTGTCCCCTCGGGGACCCATGGCCACAGGGCGTGACCTTGTGCTGTCCTTGGGCCCTTCCCAGGGCTGGCACTGCCAGAGCCCAGCCTTGGCCTTTGCCAGCCTCGGGTGTCCCCAGGCAGGGCTGAGCGGGGCTCTGGCTCCAGCTCTGGCACTGCTGGAGGCTCTGGGCTGTGGGACAGAGGGATCTCGGTGCTCTGAGCTCACCTGGGCTCTCCTCAGGGAAGCAGAGGGAATTTCTTTATTTTTTGGAGGTTAAACTCCACAAGGGACGGCCCAGAAGATGAGGCCAGGTAATTTTCCTCTCACGTCTGTCACCTCCTGTTCCTGCTCAGCTCTTTCCCAAACTGAGACACCCCCAGGTTTGCTGAGCATTCCCATTTTCCCCTGAGTGAAGCCCCCTCAGCTGAATGCCTCCAAATATCCTCTCCACATTTTATTTCCATCTTCTGTCCCGATGGAGTCTCCAAGCTCTCCCCTGTGGGAGGAGACTGGGGATTTCTCCCCATTTCCCCACTCAGGAGTGGGGACACTGCTCTGGGAGGTTTAATTCCCTGGGGGGGTGACATGAAGGTGACTTTCCAGGAGGTGACCCATCCTTGGATGACTGGAAGCCTGGAAAGCAGCCTGGTATCAGGTTGTGTCTGGTATCAGGTCCTGGCTGACCTGCAGATTAAAACCTGCCAGCCTGAGCCTTTGGGATTTGGTGCAGGCACGGGCTGGGACACGGCTGATAACAGGACAACATCCTCAAGGAGTAATTTTCCAATGTTCTTCTTGGTTGATGAAGTCCCAGGGGACAAATTCAGCCGGGACAGATCTGGAAAATCTCGCCCTCAGTGACCTCTGGAGCGTGTTCAGCTCTGTTATCCAGGGAAGGTGTTTGGGTGTGGGAATGAGAGCATTTGGGGCAGGCTCAAGGACACGGAATTGTTTTCATGTGGGGGTGACAAATCCTGGAGTTTTCCTCCAGGACTTTTCCTGCCCCTCTCCTGTTCTAACGAAGGTGGTTTGCCATGGGTTCCCTGGGAGTGCTGGGAGGTAACAAAGGGCACAAGAATTGGTCCTTGCTGAAAGAATTCCAGTTAAAAAGAGCACAGGGACCTTCCAGTGTTGGGTTGCAGAGAGATTTTACCACTCTGGGCTTTTCCTGCTGCATCTTCCCTCTAAAACTCTCATCCTGCCCATTCCATGGGAGGAATTACCAAACCAGAGGTGTGACAAGGGCTGATGCAAACCAAGTGAATCAGAATCAGCTTCTGCTGCGCTGCCCTCCCACTTGCTCTTGTGACCACGGGTGTCAGGAGATGAGGGATATATACTGTAAAAAGCCAATATTATAATGTGTATCAATAACATCTATCAGCCATTTCACTTCTATGTCCAAGCTTAATTACCAACAGGAATAAAAACTGAATTTTATAACAAAGTTACTTTAACATCACACATATAAATGTATTTTAATACTTTCAAAAAGCCAATATTATAATGTGTATCTCTAACACCTCTCAGCCATTTCACTTCTATGTTCAAGCTTAATTACCAACAGGAATAAAAACTGAATTTTATAACAAAGTTACTTTAACATCACACATATAAATGTATTTTAATACTTGTAAAAAGCCAATATTATAATGTGTATCTCTAACACCTCTCAGCCATTTCACTTCTATGTTCAAGCTTAAATAACAACAGGAATAAAAGCTGTATTTTTATATCAAAATTACTTTAACATCACACATATCAATGCATTTAAATTCTGTAAAAAGCCAATATTATAATGTGTATCTCTAACACCTCTCAGCCATTTCACTTCTATATCCAAGCTTAAAAACAGAAATAAAAACTGAATTTTTATAATAAAATTCCTTTAACCCCACAGATATAAATCCACTGAAATCCTTTCAGAGCTCAGTATTCCGGGGCCGGGTTTGGTGCCTCCGAGCCGGGATTTCGCTGCCACCCCCTGGCAGTGCCATGGGAACCGCTGGGCACCGCCGTGACCTCACAAGCCGGGGCTGGGGCCCGTGCCAGGGGGAAATGCCCGCTCCCGGCTCTGCCCCGTGCCCGTAGCCGTGCCAGGGGGGAATGCCCGCTCCCGGCTCTGCCCCGTGCCCGTAGCCGTGCCAGGGGGGAATGCCCGCTCCCGGCTCTGCCCCGTGCCCGTAGCCGTGCCAGCCTTGCCAGCCGTGCCCATAGCCGTGCCAGCCGTGCCAGCCTTGCCAGCCGTGCCAGCCGTGCCAGCCGTGCCAGCCGTGCCAGCCGGGATGGCAGCGCGGCCCGAGCCCAGAGGTGAGAGCTGCACAGGTGGGGGCACCTGGGGGGGTGGGATCGCTGCTCCTTCCCCCCCCACCCCGCTCTGCCATCCCCCGCTCCAGCACCTGCTCAGAGCCCAAATCCCGGCTGGGGCTGGCAAAGATCGGCTCTGGGGGGACAAAGAATCCCAAACCCCCGAGGGGGGAAAATGAATCCCAAACCCCCGAGGGGGGAAAATGAATCCCAAACCCCCGAGGGGGGAAAATGAATCCCAAACACCCGAGGGGGGACAAAGAATCCCAAACCCCCGAGGGGGGAAAATGAATCCCAAACCCCCGAGGGGGGACAAAGAATCCCAAACTCCCGAGGGGGGAAAATGAATCCCAAACCCCTGAGGGGGGACAAAGAATCCCAAACCCCTGAGGGGGACAATGAATCCCAAACACCCGAGGGGGGACAAAGAATCCCAAACCCCCGAGGGGGGAAAATGAATCCCAAACCCTCGAGGGGGGACAAAGAATCCCAAACCCCCGAGGGGGGACGATGAATCCCAAATCCCCGGGGTTTGTGTGCACAAGGAGACAGAGGAGCCCCTTCAGTCATTCCAACACTGGGAGAGGCCACGGGGAGCTCCCCTGGAGCCTCTCCAGTTTTTTGGAGGGCTCAGCCTCCTTTTTATCCCAATTTCCCTCTCTCTTTCCCCATTTCTGAGGTACTTGAGAGGCCCAGACTTCCCAAAACTCCTGATCCCAGAGATTCCCCTCTAATGTACAACCCTCCCTTTTCATTTTTAATTCTTGTGGAATTTGGGGCTTTTCCCCGTTGTTTCTTTCACCTTTCAACATCAAATTTCATTTGTCAGCAAACCTACAGCTAATCTGTAAAGGTAAATCTCCTTTTTTCCCATTTATCAACCAGTGGAATGGATTGAATCCCTTAAATCTAGAGATTTACCAATTTACCTATTTGAAAAGGTGAATCTCTTTTTTTACCCCTCATCAACTAGTGGAATAGATTAAATCCCTCAAATCTACCTATCTGTAAAGGTAAATCTCTTTTTTTCTCCATTTATCAACCAGTGGAATGGATTGAATCCCTTAAATCTAGAGATTTACCTATCTGTAAATGTAAATCTCCTTTTTTCCCACTCATCAGTCAATGGAATGGATTGAATCCAATCCATGGGTGGATTTCCATTCATGGGAATCCTTCCCATCCTTTCTTTCCTCTCTCAGGGCTGGTTTTACCTCCCAGCAGACCCACAGCAGGTTTGGAATGACAAATCTGTCATTCCTTATGAAAACCAAATCTGTTTTTGGAAAGACAAATCCCTCACTGCTCTCAGCCCCTCGAGGATTTGAAGGGTCTGAGAGGAAGGAGGCAAAGGGCAAAAACCCCTCCCAAATATCCAGGGCAAAAAGAAATCTGCCATTCCCTGTGAACACCAAACCTGTTTGGAAGGACAAATCCCTCACTGCTCTCAGCTCTGAGGCAAAGGGCAAAAATCCCTCCTAAATATCCAGAGCAAAGACAAATCCATCATTTCCTGTGAAAACCAAACCTGTTTGGAAGGACAAATCCCTCACTGGTCTCAGCCCCTCGTGGCTTTGAAGGGTCTGAGAGGAAGGAGGCAGAGGGCAAAAACCCCTCCCAAATATCCAGGGCAAAACCAAATCTATTATTCCCTGTGAACACCAAACCTGTTTGGAAAGAAAAATCCCTCACTGCTCTCAGCTCTGAGGCAAAGGGCAAAATCCCTCCTAAATATCCAGAGCAAAGACAAATCTGCCATTCCTTGTGAAAACCAAATCTGTTTTTGGAAGACAAATCCCTCACTGCTCTCAGCCCCTCGTGGCTTTGAAGGGTCTGAGAGGAAGGAAAAGGGCAAAAACCCCTCCCAAATATCCAGGGCAAAGACAGATCTGCCATTCCCTGTGAGCACCAAATCTGTTTGGAAAGACAAATCCCTCACTGCTCTCAGCCCCTCGTGGACAGACAAATCCCTCACTGCTCTCAGCCCCTCGTGGCTTTGAGTGCAAACCCCCTCCCAGACCCCCCAGGCCGGGGGGACGCAGGCAGGGAGCAGCTCCTGCTCACCCTTTTTTCCCTTTTCTCTCTTTTTTCCCTTCTTTCTCCCCCAGCTGTGACCAAGCCCATCTCCTTTGGCACCACCCAGGAGAGGAAAATGTTCCCCTACGGCTTCGCCCCGGACAGGCTGGGCATCGAGGTGCTGGGGGTGAGGGGCGACCCCTCCCTGGGGCCAGGCTCCTACCTGGGGCCAGAGGTGAGCTCTCCCTCAGTTTGGGGTTTTTTATAGGAACCACAGGAGTTTTGGGGTCACTCCTGCCCTGCAAACCTGCTGGGAGATGTCCCACACCCTCCTGGAAAAAGGAATGAGCTCCTTTACTCCAGGCTCTGGAATAGTCAGAAATTAAAGGAATTATTAGGGATAGCTCTATCAGGAATGACATTTGCTGCTAACTCTGATAATTCTGCAAACCCTCTGTCCCACACCCTCCTGGAAAAAGGAATGAGCTCCTTTACTCCAGGCTCTGGAATAGTCAGGAGTTAAGGGAATTATTAGGGATAAGTTTAATAGGAAAATATCCTGCATTCCTCCCTGCAAACCCACTGCAAGGTGTCCCACATCCTCCTGGAAAAAGGAATTTTCTCCTTTCCCACCTGATCCCTGAGGTTCTGGAATAGTCAGAAATGAAGGGAATAATGCAGGAAATAAAATTAAGGAAATCATTAGGCCTAGTCAGAAATTAAGGAAATAATAATAGGAAAATATCCTGCACTCCTCCCTGCAAACCCACTGCAGGATGGAAACAGGAAATTTCCCTGGAAAAAGGAATTTTCTCCTTTCCCATCTGATCCGTGAGGTTCTGGAATAGTCAGAAATTAAGGGAATAATTAGTAATAACTTAATTAGGAATAACATTTCCTGCTCAGATAATTCTGCCCTGCAAACCCACTGCAGGATGGAAACAGGAAATTTCCCTGGAAAAAGGAATTTTCTCCTTTCCCAATCGACCCTCGAGGTTCTGGAATAGTCAGAAATGAAGGGAATAATTAGGAATAGCTTTGTCAGGAATGCCATTTGCTGCCCGGCTGGCTGTGCCCTGCAGGGATGGATTAGAGGATGCCATAAATGTTTTTTTTTGTGTCCCGTTGGCTGCAGAGCCGCGCCCTGCAATCCCCGCTGAGCTCCCGGCCCGAGAGCAGCCGGGGGTACGCGATGGGAGCCAGGACGGCCCCGCGCTTCCAGCCCAGAGCTCAGGTGAGGGCGACAAAATATAGGGGGAAAACAGGGAAAAACAAGGGGAAAAAGAGGGGAAAAGCAGGAAAAAATCCAGGGGAAAACAGCCAAAATACAGGGGGAAAGCAGGAAAAAAAACCAGGGGGAAATAGCCAAAATACAGGGGGGGAAAGCAGGAAAAAAACCAGGGGAAAATAGCCAAAATACAGGGGGGGAAAGCAGGAAAAAAACCAGGGGAAAATAGCCAAATACAGGGGGAAAAGCAGAAAAAAAACAGGGGAAAATAGCCAAAACACAGGGGGAAAAGCAGGAAAAAACAGGGAAAATAGCCAAAATACAGGGGAAAAGCAGGAAAAAAACAGGGGAAAATAGCCAAACTACAGGGGAAAGCAGAAAAAAAACAGGGGGAAATAGCCAAAATACAGGGGAAAAGCAGGAAAAACCAGGGGAAAATAGCCAAAATACAGGGGGAAAAGCAGGAAAAAAAACAGGGAAAATAGCCAAAATACAGGGGGAAAAGCAGGAAAAAAACAGGGGAAAATAGCCAAAATACAGGGGGAAAAGCAGGAAAAAAAAACAGGGGAAATAGCCAAAATACAGGGGGAAAAGCAGGAAAAAAAACTAGGGAAAATAGCCAAAATACAGGGGGAAAAGCAGGAAAAAAACCAGGGGAAAATAGCCAAAATACAGGGGGAAAAGCGGGAAAAAAAACAGGGGGAAACAGCCAAAATACAGGGGGAAAAGCAGGAAAAAAAACAGGGGGAAATAGCCAAAATACAGGGGGAAAAGCAGGAAAAAAACAGGGGAAAACAGCCAAAATACAGGGGGGGAAGCAGGAAAAAACCCCAGGGAAAAGCAGGAAAAAAAGAGGGGAAAGGAGGGAAAAAGCAGGAAAAAAAACCAGGGGAAAACAGCCAAAACACAGGGGGAAGTAGTAAAAAAAACCTCAGGGAAAAGCAGGAAAAAAAATATGGAAAATGCAGCCAAAATATTGCCTGTGCTGTGCCCTGGCTGCTGCCGTGGGAATGTGGGAATTTGGGTGGGAATGTGGAAATTTGGGCAGCAATGTGGTGGAATTTTGGTGGCAATGTGGAATTTCGGGTGGGAATGTGGTGGAATTTGGGGTGGGAGTTTTGGGTGGAATTTTGGGTGGGAATTTCGGGTGGCAATGTGGAATTTGGATGGGAATGTGCAATTTTGGTGGGAATGTGCAATTTCGGGTGGGAATGTGGTGGAATTTTGGGTGGGAATTTTGGGTGGGAATTTCGGGTGTCAATGTGGTGAAATTTTGGGTGGGAATTTCGGGTGGCAATGTGCAATTTTGGGTGGGAATTTGGAATTTCGGGTGGGAATTTTGGGTGGGAATTTGGAATTTCAGGCGGGAATGTAGAATTTTGGGTGGGAATTTGGAATTTCGGGTGGGAATTTTGGGTGGGAATTTGGAATTTCGGGTGGCAATAAGCAATTTCGGGTGGGAATTTTGGGTGGGAATTTGGAATTTCGGGTGGGAATTTTGGGTGGGAATTTGGAATTTCGGGTGGGAATTTTGGGTGGGAATTTGGAATTTCGGGTGGCAATATGCAATTTCGGGTGGGAACGTGGTGGAATTCCGGGTGGGAATTCCGGGTGCCAATGTCCAATTCCGAGGGCGATTTCTCCCCCAACCCCGCGGGTTTTTTTGCTGCCTTTTCGCCGTTTCTGGCCGCTCTCGGCAGCCGCTGAGCCCCGGCCCCGCCGCCTACGGGCCCTTCCCGGGGCGGCCCCGCCCGGCCCCGCCCGGCCCCGGCCCGGCCCCGTTCGGCTCCAGCAGCCCCCGCTTCCCGCGGCGCCTCCTGGACCGGGACCGGAACCCCGGGTAAGGACCCGCTGCTCCTCCTAAACCACCCCAAACCCTTCCGGCCCCAAAAAGATGATTTTTAGCTCCGGAAAAAAAAAAAAAAAGTCACGAAAATTAAGTATTTTATGTCCAAAAAAGAAGGGTTTTATCTCAAAAAATGAGATTTTTATCCCACCAACCCCACCCCCAATGCCAAACCACATTCCCTAAAACTGCCGCGAACACTTCAATCGATCACCGATAACAACCAATAAATCATCAATAACGATCAATAACGATCAATAACAATCAATAACAATCAACAACAATCAATTAATCATCAATAACGATCAATCCCCCACCCCCAATGCCAAACCACATTCCATAAAACCGCCGTGAACACTTCAATCGATCACCGATAACGATCAATAACAATCAATAATAATCAATAAATCATCAATTAATCATCAATAACAATCAATAAATCATCAATAACAATCAATCCCCCACCCCCAATGCCAAACCACATTCCATAAAACCTCCGCGAACACTTCAATCGATCACCGATAACGACCAATAAATCATCAATAACGATCAATTAATCATCAATAACGATCAATAGCAATCAATAACAATCAATAAATCATCAATTAATCATCAATAACGATCAATCCCCCACCCCCAATGCCAAACCACATTCCATAAAACCGCCGTGAACACTTCAATCGATCACCGATAACGATCAATAAATCATCAATAACAATCAATAACAATCAATTAATCATCAATAACGATCAATTAATCATCAATAACGATCAATAGCAATCAATAACAATCAATAAATCATCAATTAATCATCAATAACGATCAATTAATCAATAATGATCAATCCCGCACCCCCAATACCAAACCACATTCCATTAAAATCTCCACGAACACTTCAATCGATCACCAATAACAACCAATAAATCATCAATAACAATCAATATCAATCAATAACCAACAATTAATCATCAATAACAATCAGTAATGATCAATTAATCATCAATAACGATCAATCCCCCGCCCCCAACGCCAAACCACATTCCATTAAAATCTCCGCGAACACTTCAATCGATCACCGATAACCATCAATAAATCACCGATAACAATCAATAACTCACCAATAAGGATCAATAACGATCAATATCGATTAACCAGCGATCCCTCCCCGCCCAGGCCGGGCACCTACGACCCTCGGGAGGCTCAGGGCAGGCAGGTGCGGTGGCCCGGCTGCTTCGGGGCTCCGGACTGGGCGCGCCTGCCCCGGCCCCTGCCCCGCATGCTGCGGCTGCAGGTGCAGAAGGTGAGCGGGGCCGGGCTCGGGCAGCCACAATTCCTGAAGGGAATCCCCAATTCCTGAAGGAAATCCCCCAATTCCTGAAGGGAATCCCCAATTCCTGAAGGGAATCCACAATTCCTGAAGGGAATCCCCAAATTCCTGAAGGGAATCCCCAAATTCCTGAAGGGAATCCCCAATTCCTGAAGGGAATCCACAATTCCTGAAGGAAATCCCCAAATTCCTGAAGGAAATCCCCAATTCCTGAAGGGAATCCACAATTCCTGAAGGGAAATCCCCAATTCCTGAAGGAAATCCCCAATTCCTGAAGGAAATCCCCCAATTCCTGAAGGGAATCCCCAAGTCCTGAAGGGAAATCCCCAAATTTCTGAAGGGAATCCACAATTCCTGAAGGAAATCCCCCAATTCCTGAAGGGAATCCCCAATTCCTGAAGGGAATCCCCAATTTGAGGGAATCCCATTCCTGAAGGGAACCCAATTCTGAAGGAATCCCCAATTCTGAAGGAATCCCCAATTCCTGAAGGGAATCCCACAATTCCTGAAGGAAATCCCCAATTCCTGAAGGGAATCCACAATTCCTGAAGGGAATCCACAATTCCTGAAGGGAATCCCCAAATTCCTGAAGGGAATCCCCAAATTCCTGAAGGGAATCCACAATTCCTGAAAGAAATCCCACAATTCCTGAAGGGAATCCCCAAATTCCTGAAGGAAATCCCCCATTCCTGAAGGGAATCCCCAAATTCCTGAAGGGAATCCCCAAATTCCTGAAGGGAATCCCCAAATTCCTTCAGGAAATTCCCTCTTATCTTTATATTCCCTCTTTCCTTCAGGAAATTCCCTTTTTTCTTTAGGAAATTCCCAATTTCCTCAGGATATTTCCTGTTTCTTTCAGGAAATTCCCTCTTTTCTTTATATTCCCTCTTTCTTTCAGGACATTCCCTTTTTCCTTCATATTCCCCTTTTTTCCTCAGGACATTTCCTGTTTTCTTCAGGAAATTCCCTTTATTCCTTCAGGAAATTCCCTCCTTTCTTCAGGAAATTCCCTTTTTTCCTCAGGATATTTTCTCTTTTCTTCAGGAAATTCCTCTTTTCTTTATATTCCCTTTGTTTTCTTCATATTCCCCTTTTTCCCTTCAGGAAATTTCCTTTTTCCTTCAGGAAAATTCCCTTTTCTCCTCAGGATATTCCCTCTTTTCTTCCGGAATTCC
>NC_066339.1:4268839-4380252 GCF_022539315.1 Serinus canaria
ATCTCCCACTTCCCAAGGGACAGAGCCAGGATTCCAAACTGGAGAACCAGGACAGGGCTCAGTTCCATCTCCCACTTCCCAAGGGACAGAGCCAGGATCCCAAACTGGAGAACCAGGACAGGGCTCAGTTCCATCTCCCTTTCCCCATTCCCCACTCCCCATTTCCCACTCCCCATTCCCCATTCCCCACTCCTCATCCCCAGGAGCCAGAGCCAGGTTTTCCAAGCTGGAGAACCCTGGCACTGCTGAGTTCCATTCCCCATTCCCCATTCCCCATTCCCCATTCCCCATTCCCCATTCCCCATTCCCCATTTCCCACTCCCCATTTCCCACTCCCCAGGAGGCAGAGCCAGGTTTTCCAAGCTCAAGAACCCTGACAAATATTCAGTTCTATTTCCCATTTCCCAGGAAACAGAGACAGAATTCCAAGCTGGAGAACCCTGACACCATTCCCCAGGAGGCAGAGCTAGGTTTTCCAAGATGGAGAATCCATTCCCAGGACACAGAGCCAGAATTCCAAGCTGGAGAACCCATTCCCCATTCCCAGGAAACAGAGCCAGAATTCCAAGCTGAGGAACCCTGACACTGCTCAGTTCCATTCCCCATTCCCCATTCCCTATCCCCAGGAGGCAGAGCCAGAATTCCAAGCTCAAGAACCCTGACAAATGTTCAGTTCCATTTCCCATTTCCCAGGAAACAGAGACAGAATTCCAAGCTGAAGAACCCATTCCCAGGAGCCAGAGCCAGAATTCCTAGCTGAGGAACCCTGACCCTGCTCAGTTCCATTACTCCCCACCCCCAGGAGGCAGAGGCAGGATTCCAAGCCGCAGGAATGTCCCCAGAGGAGCCCCCAGGGTGGCCCTACCGTGCTCATGTGCAGCGGGAGGTTCTCGGTGTCCGTCTGCTCGTCCTGCTCTGAGGAATCCGTCTCCTCCATCTGCTGCATCTCCAGCTCAGAGGGCAGCAGAGCTGTCAGGTAGGGCACCGTGAAGGGCCTGGCAGCAATCACTGCCAGCAGGGAACACAGGGGGCACGGTCAGGAAGCTGGGAGAAATTCCTGCCCTCAGGAATTGGGGACAAAGGGATGGAGATCAAACATTTCGCCCGTTCTGGGTTTGGGTGCATTTCCTTTTCCTTTTTTGGATAATTTTCCTTACACTTCCTAAGGGTCAGGAAGGAAGTCCTGATCCCTGAAGAATGGCAGTCTCTACTTCCCAATTTTCTGATCCCTAAAAGATGGCAGTTTCTATTTCCCAATTTTCTCAAACATCCCAGGGATGGAGCAGCTCCTCCACTCCCAAAAGAGAGTGCCACTAAAAGATGGCACCCTCTCATTCCCAATTTTCTGATCCCTGAAGGATGGCACTCTCTCCTTCCCAATTTTCTGATCCCTGAAGGATGGCACCCTCTCATTCCCAATTTTCTGATCCCTGAAGGATGGCACTCTCTCCTTCCCAATTTTCTGATTCCCAAAAGATGGCACCCTCTCCTTCCCAATTTTCTGATCCCTGAAGGATGGCACTCTCTCCTTCCCAATTTTCTGATCCCTGAAGGATGGCACCCTCTCATTCCCAATTTTCTGATCCCTGAAGGATGGCACTCTCTCCTTCCCAATTTTCTGATCCCTGAAGGATGGCACTCTCTCCTTCCCAATTTTCTGATCCCTGAAGGATGGCACTCTCTCATTCCCAATTTTCTGAATCTCTTCACATTTCCAGCAGTGTTCCAACACAGAAAATCCTTCCTGAGCTCCACCATAAAATCCCAATTGTCTGGGAGACTGGGCTCCTCCTGAAGGCAGCAGGCCTTGGGGAAGTGGGAATTCTCAGCAGGCAAAGACAGGGGAATTCCAGCAGCAGGAAAATGTCAGGGAGAAAAAATTCCTTGGGGAGGTTACAGGGGGTGGAACCAGGACTGGGATGAGATTTGGATTTAGGCCTTCTCCACCAGGAGAATACAGGGAACCTTGAGGTTTTGCTTGCTTCTTTTCCTCCCCACTTTAACCCCCAATCCCTCCTTTCCCAACCTTCCATCGTGGCAATCCTTAAATCCTTTCCCCAAACCCTCCGATTCCAAGGATTCCCACACCCAGCAGGGCCAACACCAGGCAAGGGATGATCCCAAAGCCAAACCATGGAGGGACTGACACGGGAAGGTGCTGACATCGTCCTTGAAGAGGCTCTGGGTCTCGCCGGTCTTGGCCATGAAGCGGGTCAGGGCTCTCTCCACGTCCCGGCGCTGCGAGGCCGCCTTCTCCCGCAGCACCTGGTAATCGGACACCGGCTCCCGGTACGTCTGCGAGGGAGGCGGGGACGGTGAGAGAGCTGCAGCTCCGACAAACAGCCCGGGCATGGAGGAACTACAGCTCCGACAAACAGCCCGGCGATGGAGGAGCTGCAGCTCCGACAAACAGCCCGGGGATGGAGGAGCTACAGCTCCGACAAACAGCCCGGCGATGGAGGAGCTGCAGCTCCAAACAAACAGCCCGGGGATGGAGGAGCTGCAGCTCCAAACAAACAGCCCGGGGATGGAGGAGCTGCAGCTCCGACAAACAGCCCGGGGATGGAGGAGCTGCAGCTCCAAACAAACAGCCCGGGGATGGAGGAGCTGCAGCTCCGACAAACAGCCCGGCGATGGAGGAGCTGTCCGACAAACAGCCCGGGGATGGAGGAGCTGCAGCTCCAAACAAACAGCCCGGGCATGGAGGAGCTGCAGCTCCGACAAACAGCCCGGCGATGGAGGAGCTGCAGCTCCGACAAACAGCCCGGGGATGGAGGAGCTGCAGCTCCAAACAAACAGCCCGGGGATGGAGGAGCTGCAGCTCCAAACAAACAGCCCGGGGATGGAGGAGCTGCAGCTCCAAACAAACAGCCCGGGGATGGAGGAGCTGCAGCTCCAACAAACAGCCCGGGGATGGAGGAGCTGCAGCTCCAAACAAACAGCCCGGGCATGGAGGAGCTGCAGCTCCGACAAACAGCCCGGGCATGGAGGAGCTGCAGCTCCGACAAACAGCCCGGCGATGGAGGAGCTACAGCTCCAACAAACAGCCCGGGGATGGAGGAGCTACAGCTCCAACAAACAGCCCGGGGATGGAGGAGCTGCAGCTCCGACAAACAGCCCGGGGATGGAGGAGCTGCAGCTCCGACAAACAGCCCGGGGATGGAGGAGCTGCAGCTCCGACAAACAGCCCGGGCATGGAGGAGCTGCAGCTCCGACAAACAGCCCGGGCATGGAGGAGCTGCAGCTCCGACAAACAGCCCGGGGATGGAGGAGCTGCAGCTCCGACAAACAGCCCGGGGATGGAGGAGCTGCAGCTCCGACAAATAGCCCAGGGATGGAGGAACTCCTCCAAACAAACAGCCTGGGCATGGAGGAGCTGCAGCTCCAAACAAACAGCCCGTGCATGGAGGAACTCCTCCTTCAAACAGCCCGGGCATGGAGCAGCTCCTCCACTCCCAAACTTCACAGGGATGGAGCAGTTCCTCCTCCAAACAAACATCCCAGGGATGGAGTAGCTCCTCCTCCAAACATCCCAGGAATGGAGCAGCTCCTCCTCCAAACATTTCAGGGATGGAGCAGCTCCTCCTCCTCCAAACATCTCAGGGATGGAGCAGCTCCTCCTCCTTCAAACAGCGGGGATGGAGCAGTTCCTCCTCCTCCAAACATCCCAGGGATGGAGCAGCTCCTCCACTCCCAAAGATCCCAGGGATTCTGCCCTGGGAATGCTCTGGAGCAGGCAGTGGGAAGGATCCCATCCCAAGGGATGCCCACAACTCACACACAAGGAATATTCAAAGCCAGGAAAAACAATACCTTGGATAAACAGCACCAGCACTGAAGTGAAAAAAAAAAAAAAAAACCCAAAACACTTCTGGGGTTCTGGACTTCCAACAGATCCCAGGCAGCACAAAAACGAGGAATCCAGGGATTCTGGATGATTTCTGGATGGCAAGGGATGCCCAGAACCCCCAGAGAAGGAATGTGCCAGGTCAGGAGGAGTTTTTGGGTAAATGGCAGCAGGACTGCAGTGAATCCACCCCAACTCCTGGAACCCAGAGACCCCAAAGAGCCCCAAAATGTTGTTTTCACTCACTGGGGTCTTGATGTAGGTGTGGGGATCTGGGAACTCTGGGAAATGGCCGGGAATGTGGGGTGGGTGAGGCTTGTTCTGCCCAGCTGTCAGGGCTTTGGGGGTCACGGGCTGGTTTGTCACTGGAGCTGCAGGGGGAAAACAGCACAGGAATCAGGGAAAAGCCCACAGGAGTCAGGGAAAAACCCACAGGAGTCAGGGAAAAACCCACAGGAGTCAGGGAATACAGGAATCAGGGGAAAACAAACACAGGAATCTGGAAAAAAAAAACCCACAGGAATCAGGGAAAACAATAGAGGAATCAGGGGAAAACCCACAGGAGTCAGGGAAAACAGCACAGGAGTCAGGGAAACACACAGGGATCAGGGAACACAAAAAAGGAAAACACCACAGGAATCAGGGAACACAAAAAAGGAAAACAAAGGAATCAAGGAAAATACAGGAATTAGGGAAAACACCACAGGAATCAGGGGAAAATCCCACAGGAGTCAAGGAAAAGGAATCAGGGAACCCACAGGGATCCTCCTGCCCAGGGTCCCCCCAAAGCTCTGACCCCACCCCTGCCCTTGGGATCGGATCCCAGAAGGGAAAAGGATCCCCTGCCCCCTCCCGAGTGCCCCAGGAGCCCCAAATCCCTGGAGTTATCCCACAGGAAACTCAGGAGGAGCTGCCAGGGGGGCAGCAGGCAGGGGTGCCAGGCTGGCAGCAGGGAGGGGTGCCAGGGGGGCAGCAGGGGCAGCGGGGAGTGTGCCAGGGGTGCCAGGCAGGCAGGGGTGCCAGGGGGGCAGCAGGCAGGGGTGCCAGGCTGGCAGGGGTGCCAGGCTGGCAGCAGGGAGGGTGCCAGGGGTGCCAGGCTGGCAGCAGGGAGGGTGCCAGGCTGAGGGTGCCAGGCTGGCAGCAGGGGCAGCAGGGAGGGGTGCCAGGCTGGCAGCAGGCAGGGGTGCCAGGGGGGCAGCAGGCAGGGGTGCCAGGCTGGCAGCAGGCAGGGGTGCCAGGCTGGCAGGGGTGCCAGGCTGGCAGCAGGGAGGGTGCCAGGCTGGCAGCAGGCAGGGGTGCCAGGCTGACAGGGGTGCCAGGCTGGCAGCAGGGAGGGTGCCAGGGGTGCCAGGCTGGCAGCAGGCAGGGTGCCAGGGGTGCCAGGCTGGCAGCAGGGAGGGTGCCAGGCTGAGGGTGCCAGCCCAGGGCAGTGCCCCACGCACGGGCAGTGATCACCATCCTCTGGGAGCGCTTGGCGTAGGCAGGAAGGGTTTCCACGTTGAAGCCTGGAACACACAAGAGGAGAAGAGGAATTCATCCTGTCAGAATCCAGGATTTTGGGGTTTTTTCCCCCAAATTGGACAGGGATGGGATGGGCCAGGGGGGCAGAAGGTGGGAAGGATCAGGGACAGCCACCAGCTGGGTGTGGCCCCAGCACAGGGCACCTTCACTGAGATATTTCATAAAAACCCTTCCCTTAGGAATTTTCTTCTCCTGAGAAGCTGAGAGGCCTCAAAAATTAAACAAAAACATTGATTTTCTACTGCTGTGGAATCAGCAGGTGCATCTTTGATTAATCTGATGTGATTGTTATTAATTAATGGCCAATCACAGCTGTCTCAAACTCTCTGGTCACCCACAAGATTTTATTATCATCCCTCCCTTTCCTTTCAAGCCTTCTAGGAAATCCTTTTAATATAATATATTTATGGTTATTTATGATTATTTATATTTATTATGGTTATTTATATTTATTTTTATGGTTATTTACATTTATTATGGTTGTTTATATTTATTATGGTTATTTATTTATTTTTATGGTTATTTATATTTATTATGGTTATTTATATTTATTTTTATGGTTATTTATATTTATTATGGTTATTTATATTTATTTTTATGGCTATTTATATTTATTATGGTTATTTATATTTATTTTTATGATTATTTATATTTATTATGGTTATTTATATTTATTATGATATAAATATAAATAACAATATTTGAAAAATATTTATTTATGTATTTATTTATTTAAAATAAATATTTATTTATTTTTATGGTTATTTATATTAATTATGGTTATTTATATTACTTTTAATTTCTTTTTTAAATTTATGATTTCATATAATATATGTGTGGTGGTGTTCACAGGGGTCCCAGGAGGAGGGAAGAGATGAGGGTCTGACTCCATGGTTCAGAAGGCTGAGTTATTATTTTATGATTTATATTATATTAAAACTGTACTAAAAGAATAGAAGAAAGGATTTCATCAGAAGGTGAGCAAGGAAAGGAAGGGTTGATAATAAAATCCTGTGGCTGAGCAGAGTTTGAGCCAGCTGGGCTGTGATTGGCCATTAATTAAAACGAACTACATGAGATTAATTAAAGATGCACCTGTTGATTCCACAGCAGCAGAATCATTGTTTATATTTTATTTTTAAGGCTTTTCAGGAAATAAAATCCTAAAGAAACAAGATAATAAAATCTTGTGATTGAGCAGAGAGTCTGAGCCAGCTGGGCTGGGATTGGCCATTAATTAAAAACAACCAGATGAGATAATTAAAGAAGCACCTGTTGATTCCACAGCAGCAGAGAATCATTGTTTATATTTTATTTTTAAGGCTTCTCAGGAAAAATAATCCCAAGGAAAGGATTTTCCATAAAATATCTCTGTGACAATCACAAAATTAAAGATGCACCTGTTGATTCCACAGCAGCAGAATCATTGTTTATGTTTTATTTTTGAGACTTCTCAGGAAAAAAAATCCTAAGGAAACAAGATAATAAAATCTTGTGGCTGACCAGAGAGTCTGAGCCAGCTGGATTGGCCATTAATTAAAAACAACCAGATGAGATTAATTAAAGATGCACCTGTTGATTCCACAGCAGAGAATCATTGTTTATGTTTTATTTCTGAGGCTTCTCAGGAAAAATAATCCTAGGGAAAGGATTTTCCATAAAATATCTGTGACAATCCCAAATTAATCAATCAGAAATGCAGAGTCAGATCCTCGCCTCCCCCCTGCCCTGTGGGCCCCAGCCCAATCCCAGATTTTGGGGGGCCGTGTGCCAGTGCAGGGGGAAGGGGCAGCTCACCCATCTCCACCAGGGTCACCACGATGTCCGAGAGCGTGGGCTGGGTCCTGGCCGTGTGCTCGCAGTAGGATTTGGCACTCCTCCCAATTTCTGAGATGTCTGCAGGGTAAAAGCACCAGGGGTGGGGAATTCTCAACCAACACAGCAAAAAATTCCAAAAAAAACCCCAAAACCAACCCCTGGGGTGGAGCATTTTGCAGGATGGGGGGTTGAAATAAAGCCTGGGGATGGTAAAGATTAAAAAAATCAGGGTTGGCACATGTGGGAACTCAGAACATCACTCCTGATGTCCAGAGCTACCCAGAGAACCCTTGAGGGGCTCGGGGGCCTTGGAATGTTGCCAGAAGCACTTGGGGGATGGATTTGGATCCATTTGGGGATGTGGCACCTGTGTGTGAGGAGATGGAACCTGTGGGAATTACCCAGGTGTGAATGGTGAAGGGAAACACGTAGTTATAGGGTAAATTACAGATTTTGGGGTTTCTGTACAATGGAGGCAAGATGGAGGAAACAAGGCATGTCACAAGACTCTTCCTCCTTCTTCTTGTTGTCCATCTCCTGGTGTTGTGTTGGCACTTGGGGATTGCTCTGGGGTAAGAGTGTATCCGCTGACGAGGGTGACAGGAATTGGGGATAAAAAGTAAATCTGATATATGGAGTTTTTGTTATAAAAGATGTGGCCAGAGTGCCTTTGGCTGCCCTGCTGGTCAGATCCAGGTCGGGCAGAGAAGGGACTTTACAGATAAGAAACAATAAACAATTCTGAAGACCCAAAAACCCAGAGTCCAGACTCATCTTTTGAGACCCAGCCTGCCAGAACCACCCTGGGCGTGTGTGGGCACAGAGACAAACAGCCAAACTCCACAGGCACGGAGGTAAATGTGGATTTGGGGAGGACTCTGAGATCCCTGAGCACATCCAGAGGGGACAGCGAGGCTGGGAACACAAATCCTGAGGGAGCTGGGGGTGCCCAGCCTGGAGGAAAGGAGAGCCAGGGGTGCCCTCGGCACCCTGCACCCCCTGGAGCTGCCCGTGCCCAGCTGGAGCTGGCAGTGCCAGGGGGCACAGCCTGGAGCTGGGCAAGGGAAATTCGGGATGGATACTGGGGAAAAGGTGTTTGTGGAATGGGGGATGAAGTTCTGGAATGTTCTGCCCGGGGAGGGGGGGGAGTCACCATCGCTGGGGGTGTTTGAGTCGGAGGTTGGATGTGGGATTGGGGCCTTGGATTTGGGGATGATTTTGGGGATTTGTGCCTTGGACTGGGGCTCATGCCAGGGAATTTGGGCTGATTTTTGGGATTGGTGCCATGGATTGGGCTGATTACATGAATTTGTGCCTTGGACTGGGGGCTGATTCCAAGGACTGGAGGCTGTTTTTTGGTATTTGTGCCTTGGATTGGGGTTGATTTTTGGGATTGGTGCCATGAACTGAGGCTGATTTTTGGTATTTGTGCCTTGAATTAGGGCTGACATTTGGGATTGGTGCCATGGACTGGGGCTGATCTTTTGGGATTGGTGCCATGGACTGGGGCTGACATTTGGGATTGGTGCCATGGACTGGGGCTGACATTTGGGATTGGTGCCATGGACTGGGGCTGATTTTTTGGGATTAGTGCCATGGACTGGGGCTGACATTTGGGATTGGTGCCATGGACTGGGGCTGACATTTGGGATTGGTGCCAGGGACTGGGGCTGACATTTGGGATTGGTGCCAGGGACTGGGGCTGACATTTGGGATTGGTGCCATGGACTGGGGCTGACATTTGGGATTGGTGCCATGGATTGGGGCTGACATTTGGGATTGGTGCCATGGACTGGGGCTGACATTTGGGATTGGTGCCATGGATTGGGGCTGACATTTGGGATTGGTGCCATGGACTGGGGCTGACATTTGGGATTGGTGCCATGGATTGGGGCTGACATTTGGGATTGCTGCCATGGACTGGGGCTGACATTTGGGATTGCTGCCATGGACTGGGGCTGACATTTGGGATTGGTGCCATGGACTGGGGCTGACATTTGGGATTGGTGCCATGGATTGGGGCTGACATTTGGGATTGGTGCCATGGACTGGGGCTGACATTTGGGATTGGTGCCATGGATTGGGGCTGACATTTGGGATTGCTGCCATGGACTGGGGCTGACATTTGGGATTGCTGCCATGGACTGGGGCTGACATTTGGGATTGGTGCCATGGACTGGGGCTGACATTTGGGATTGGTGCCATGGACTGGGGCTGACATTTGGGATTGGTGCCAGGGACTGGGGCTGACATTTGGGATTGGTGCCATGGACTGGGGGCTGACATTTGGGATTGGTGCCATGGATTGGGGCTGACATTTGGGATTGGTGCCATGGATTGGGGCTGACATTTGGGATTGGTGCCATGGACTGGGGCTGACATTTGGGATTGGTGCCATGGACTGGGGCTGACATTTGGGATTGGTGCCATGGATTGGGGCTGACATTTGGGATTGTTGCCTTGCACTGAGCGCTGATTTTCGGGATTCACTGGCAGTGCCAGGGCTGCCCCCATGCCCTGGCAGCTCCCTGCCCAGGCTGTCCCAGTGTGAGGAGCAGAGCCAGCCCCTGGTGGGCGGGCAGGGGGCACTCACAGCTCTGGATCATCTCGGTCAGCGTCTCCACCGCCGCCTTCTCGGCGCTCTCGAAGCCGGCCTCGGTCAGCAGCGAGCTCACCACCACCTGCAGCGTGCGGCGCCGCGCCAGCTGGTAATTGTCTGCGGGGGTGCCCGCCTGCTTGCTGCCCCTCTGCCAGGGAAACGGGAATTATTATGGGATGGGATCCATGGGAATTGTCTGCGGGGGTGCCAGCCTGCTTGCTGCCCCTCTGCCAGGGGGGAAACTGAGTCAGAGATCCATGGGATCCACGGGATGGGATGGGATGGGATCCATGGGATTGGATGGGATGGGATCCATGGGATGGGATCCATGGGATGGGATGGGATGGGATGGGATCCATGGGATGGGATCCATGGGATTGGATGGGATGGGATCCATGGGATGGGATGGGATCCATGGGATGGGATCCATGGGATGGGATGAGATGGGATCCATGGGATGGGATCCATGGGACGGGATGGGATCCTTGGGATGGGATGGGGCAGGGAGCAGGGAATGGAAGGGTTTGGAAGCAGGGACTGGGAAAGGTCACAGAGCAGGTGGAGGGAACATGGAGCAGGGACTGGGAAGGATTTGGGATCAGGTGATGGGAAGGGTCACAGAGCAGGAACACAGGCACACACACACGTGTGTCCTATACACTCACACGCACACGTTGACACGTGTGTGTATATATATATATAAATAAATGTAAATATTGATATAAATACGTATATTCACACACGTGTCCTTAAAGAACCTCCCAGACACTTTTTAGGACGCGGCCCCTTTAAGGACACACCCACAAGCCCCGCCCCGACCCCACCAGCCAATTGAAGCGCGCCATCCTCAGCCAATCAAACCCCGCCTCCCCTCGGCCACTCCAGCCAATCAGCGCCTCCCTCACTCCACCCGCCGCCTCCACGTTCCGCGGCCTGGCCGCGGCCGCCTCCGCGCCCTGAAGGGATCGAGCGCTGCCGCCCCGCCCGACCCCACCGGGAACCCGCCGGGAGCCCGCCCTCACAGCCCCGCGCCCCGGGGATCAGCCGCCGTTACCGTGCCGGAGCCCCCGGACGTTGTGTCAGCCATCTTGGAGCCATATGGAGCTGTGCGCATGCGCCAGGTGCGGGCGGGGCGGTGGGCGGGAGCGCGGGGCATTGTGGGAGTTGTAGTGCGGAGAAGGGGCAACATCTGGATGCACCCACCCTCCCTCCCCCCCGCACATCTGGAGATCCCGAGCGGGTGGAGCGAGATGAGATTGATGGTCCCGCCCATCCCAAACCGGACAGGACACGAGGAGCGCGAGGATTTTGCCGAGTCAGCAAAGTCTCCATTGAAACCTGATTTATCATATCCCGATTTATAACATCCCAATTTATCCCATCCCGATTTATGATATCCCGATTTATCCCATCCCAGTTTATGATATCCCGATTTATCCCATCCCGATTTATGATATCGCAATTTATTTATTATTTATATATATATATATAATTTATTATCATTTATTTATTTCATTTATTTACGACACCCCAATTTATGATCTCCTAATTTATAACATCCCAATTTATGCTATCCTGATTTATGGCATCCCTGGAGCTCCTTAATTCCAGGCTGCCCTTGAGCCAGGATCAAACTTTGCCTGCTCCACTCATTAACTCCTTTCTTGCTGATTAGGCTGGAAAGGGCACAAAGAACATCCTGATTTGAGATAATCGGGATTTATCCCACATTTTCGTGGTGATTTATCCTGATTTATCCCACATTTTGATCGTGATTTATCCCGCATTTTGATCATGATTTATCCTGATTTATCCCACATTTTGATCGTGATTTATCCCGCATTTTGATCATTATTTATCCCACATTTTGATGGTGATTTATCCTGATTTATGCCACATTTTGATCGCGATTTATCCCGCATTTTGATTGTGATTTATCCTGATTTATCCCACATTTTGATCGTGATTTATCCCACATTTTTATCATGATTTATCCCACATTTTTATCCTGATTTATCCCACATTTTGATGGTGATTTATCCTGATTTATGCCACACTTTGATCGCGATTTATCGCGATTTATCCCGCATTTTGCACGGAGCCCCGCTGCCAGCAGAGGGCACAGGCACACAGGCGTTTTTCGGTTGGGACCGAGAAAATTCTGATTATTTCTTCATTCACAAACCGAATCAGCAGCACCGAATGAATTCATGGCCGTTTTCACAACCCCTCAGCTGTGAAAATCCACCCCCCAAAAAAATCCAGCCCAAAAAATCCACCCCAAAAAATTCATCCCAAAAAATTCCCCCAAAAAAACCCACCCAAAAAATCCATGCAAAAAATCCCACCCCATAAAATTCACCCAAAAAATCAACCCCAGAAAATCCCACCCAAAAATGCTGCCCTTTTGGGGACAATTCCCGCCCTTTTGGGGACAGCTCCTGCCCTTTGGGGACAAGTCCCGCCCCTTTGGGGACAAGTCCCGCCCCTTTTGGGACAAGTCCCGCCCCTTTGGGGACAATTCCCGCCCTATTTGGGGACAAGTCCCGCCCCTTTGGGGACAATTCCCGCCCTTTTTGGAAATCGAGAGTCGGGAGTGGGGCAGGAGAGGGGGGGACAGTCCCTGATAATGTCCCCAAGGGTGACAGCCCTTGAGGAGGGGACAATCCCTGATAATGTCCCCAAGGAGAGGACAGTCCCTGATAATGTCCCCTGGGATGGCAGCCCCAAGGGAGGGGACAGTCTCTGATAATGTCCCTAAGGGTGACAGCCCCAAGGGAGGGGACACAATCCCTGACAATGTCCCCAGGGATGGCAGCAGCCCCAAGGGAGGGGACAGTCCCTGATAATGTCCCCAGGGGTGGCACCCCTAAAGGAGGGGACAATCCCTGATAATGTCCCCAAGGAGAGGACAGTCCCTGATAATGTCCCCATGGATGGCAGCAGCACCAAGGGAGGGGACACAGCCCCTGATAAAGTCCCCAAGGGTGACAGCCCCAGAGGTGGCAGCAGCCCCCAGGGAGGGGACAGTCCCTGATAAAGTCCCCAAGGGTGACAGTCCCTGACAATGTCCCCAGGGATGGCAGCAGCCCTAAGGGAGAGGACACAGCCCCAGTCAAGTCCCCAAGGGTGACAGCCCCAAGGGAGGGGACAGTCTCTGATAATGTCCCTAAGGGTGACAGCCCCAAGGGAGGGGACACAATCCCTGACAATGTCCCCAGGGATGGCAGCAGCCTCAAGGGAGGGGACAGTCCCTGATAATGTCCCCAGGGGTGGCACCCCTAAAGGAGGGGACAATCCCTGATAATGTCCCCAAGGGTGACAGCCCCAAAAGGACGGGACAGTCCCTGATAATGTCCCCTGGGATGGCAGCCCAGAGGAGGGGACAATCCCTGATAAAGTCCCCAAGAGTGACAGCCCCCAGGGAGGGGACAGTCCTTGATAATGTCCCCATGGATGGCAGCCCCAAGGGAGGGGACAATCCCTGATAATGTCCCCAAGGGTGACAGCCACAAAGGAGGGGACAATCCCTGATAAAGTCCCCAAGGGTGACAGCCCCAAAAGGGGACAGTCCCTGATAATGTCCCCAAGGATGGCAGCAGCCCCAAGAGAGAGGACACAGCCCCAGTGAAGTCCCCAGGGATGGCAGCCCTAAGGGAGGGGACAGTCCCTGACCATGTCCCCAGGGATGGGACAGTCCCTGATAAAGTCCCCAGGGGTGACAGCCCCAAGGGAGGGGACAGTGCCCAATGAAGTCCCCAAGGAGGGGACAGTCCCTGATAAAGTCCCCAGGGGTGACAGCCCCAAAAGGAGGGGACAGTCCCTGACAATGTCCCCAGGGATGGCAGCAGCCCCCAGGGAGGGGACAGTCCCTGACAATGTCCCCAGGGGTGACAGCCCCCAGGGAGGGGACAGGGCCGGTGCTTTGCAGAGCTCAGCGCTCCCCCAGCCCCTGGGCTGCACTGGGGGGCTCTGAGCTGATTTTCGGGGTGCAGAAGCCGCTCTGGGGACACCCCCGGAGGTGCCACCTGCACAGCCAGCCCTGCAGGTGGGCACAGATCGTTGCTCAGCAGTTTGGGGTTAAATTCTGTTGGTTTTGTTTTGGTTTTTTTCCCCCCCCCCCCGTTTTATTTTTCACTCTGCAGGAAGTACAGAAACACTTTTGAGCGCTCACCGTTGTGTTTGGCGGGTAAAAATAAATTTGTGGGGCACAACGGGTTTGGGGGGAGCCCCAGAAATCTGTGGGGGCAAAGGCAGCTCTGTGGTTTTGGGGTTTTTTTTTTTTTTGGTTTTTGTTGTTTCCAGGGGAACCATCCTGGGGTGGGGGAAAGCTCTGAGAGCTGAAGGGCTGAGGAAAAAATTGGGATTTCCATTCCAAATCCTGCAGAGATGAGGAAAATTGTGGAATTTCCATTCCAAACCTGCGGGGCTGAAGAAAAAAATTGGGATTTCTATTCCAAACCTTGCAAGGCTGAGGAAAAAATTGGGGATTTCCATTCCAAAATTGGGGATTTCCATTCCAAAATGGGGGATTTCCATTCCAAAATTGGGGATTTCCATTCCAAAATTTGGGATTTCCATTCCAAACTTTGAGATTTCCATTCCAAAGTTTGGGGATTTCCATTCCAAAACTTGGGATTTCCATTCCAAAATTGGGGATTTCCATTCCAAAATTGGGGATTTCCATTCCAAAATTGGGGATTTCCATTCCAAAATTTGGGATTTCCGTTTCAAACCCTGCAGAGATGAGGAAAATGGTGGAAATTCCATTCTAAACCTTGCAGGGGTGAGGAAAAATGTGGGATTTCCATTCGAAACTTTGGGATTTCCATTCCAAAATTGGGGATTTCCATTCCAGACCCTGCAGGGCTGAGGGAAATGTGGGATTTCCCTGCAGTTTGCTGGCACAGCTGCCTCTGGGAGCGCAGGCAGCTCTTCCCCCTGGATCTGTGGGGTGCTGATAGCTCAGGGCAGCCTCTCCCTGTGCTGGGGACAGGGACAGGGCCAGGGCCAGCAGGGCTGGCAGTGCTGTCACCCCTGTCCCCACCCCACACCTTCGTGTGGCTCATTTCTGCTTCGAGGGCAGCTCCATTCTGAGAAACCCCAGGAACCCCCCCCCCAAAAAAAGGAGTTTTTGCTTTATCTCTGCCTGGAGCTGCAGGAGAACAAAAAAAAAAAAAGAGTTTTTGTTTTATCTCTGCCCTTTCTGCCCCCACAGGGCCTCGATAGCTCCAGGCTGGGCTGGCAGGATTAGACACCGAGGTGCCACCTGTGAGGAGGCTCTCCCCAAAGTTCACAGAGTGTTCATCTCCCAAAACCCCAAATTCACTGGGTGTTCATCTCCCAAAACCCCAAAGTTCAGAGAATGTTCATCTCCCAAAACCCCAAAACTTCTCTGGGTGTTCATCTCCCAAAACCCCAAAACTTCTCTGGGTGTTCATCTCCAAAACCCCAAACTATCTCCACAACCCCAAACTTCACCCAATGTTCATCTCCAAAACCCCAAAACTTCACTGGGTGTTCATCCCCCAAAACCCCAAATTTCTCTGGACATTTGTCTCCCCAAACCCCAAACTTCACTGGATATTTCACTCCCTCAACTCCCAAAGCCCCAAATTTCACTCAGTGTTCATCTCCAAAAACCCCAAACTCCTCCAGATGTTTGCCTCCCAAAACCCCAAACTTCACTGGCTGTTGGTCCCCCAGAGAACACCCAGTGAAATTTGGGGTTCTGGAGATGAACACCTGGTAAAGTTTGGGGTTCTGGAGGTGAATACCTGGTAAAATTTGGGTTTTGGAGATGAACACCCAGTGAAGTTTTGGGGTTTTGGGGAAACAAAGACCCGGTAAAGTTTGGGGTTCTGGAGGTGAACACCTGGTAAATTTGGGGTTTTGGAGATGAACATTGGGTGAAGTTTGGGGTTTTGGAGGTAGTTTGGGGTTCTGGAGATGAACACCCAGAGAAGTTTTGGGGTTTTGGGAGATGAACTCTCTGTGAGGTTTGGGGTTTTGGGAGACAAAGACCCAGTGAAGTTTTGGGGTTTGGGGAGATGAACACCTGGTAAAATTTGGGGTTTTGGAGGTGAACACCCAGTGAAGTTTGGGGTTCTGGAGATAGTTTGGGGTTCTGGAGGTGAACACCCAGTGAAGTTTGGGGTTCTGGAGATAGTTTGGGGTTCTGGAGATGAACACCTGGTAAAGTTTGGGGTTCTGGAGATGAACACCCAGTGAAGTTTGGGGTTCTGGAGATAGTTTGGGGTTCTGGAGGTGAACACCTGGTAAAGTTTGGGGTTCTGGAGATGAACACCCAGTGAAGTTTGGGGTTCTGGAGATGAACACCCAGTGAAGTTTGGGGTTCTGGAGATAGTTTGGGGTTCTGGAGGTGAACACCTGGTAAAGTTTGGGGTTCTGGAGATAGTTTGGGGTTCTGGAGGTGAACACCTGGTAAAGTTTGGGGTTTGGCTGGGAAATCCCTGTTAAAGGCAGGAGCAGCCCCAGGGCAGGAGGCTGAGGAGCGTTTTGCTGTCCCCACTTGGGTTTGGGGTCCTGGGGGGCTCCGAGCCCCCCCAGCCCCGGGCAGGACGGGGAAAGGCTCCAAGTGCCAACAAAAGCTGCAGCTCCGGCAGGGCTGGGAGCAAACTCTGCCTCAGCCCCCCCAAACCCCCCGGGGCTGGGAGCCGGGCCGGGAGCCTGGAGAGGTTTCCTGGAGACCCCAGCACAGCCCGGGCAATGCCGGACCCCGCTCCGGCCACCGCCCCCGGCTGCCAGCAGAGCTGGCTCTGCCACTTCCTGCGGGACCGTGCCAGCTGCTGGCACCGGGACAGCGACACAGCCCGGGGTGTCCCCTGGGGGGATTCAAGGGACAGGGACACAGCCCGGGGTGTCCCCTGGGGGGCTCTCAGGGACAGGGACAGCAGCCTGGGGGGTTCTTGGGGACAGGGACACAGCCCGGGGTGTCCCCTGGGGGGATTCAAGGGACAGGGACACAGCCGGGGGTGTCCCCTGGGGGGCTCTCAGGGACAGCCACACAGCCGGGGGTGTCCCCTGGGGGGCTTCAAGGGACAGGGACACAGCCGGGGGTGTCCCGGACAGGGACAGCAGCCTGGGGGGTTCTTGGGGACAGGGACACAGCCGGGGGTGTCCCCTGGGGGGCTCTCAGGGACAGCGACACAGCCCGGGGTGTCCCCTGGGGGGCTCTCAGGGACAGCCACACAGCCGGGGGTGTCCCCTGGGGGGATTCAAGGGACAGGGATAGCAGCCTGGGGGCTCTCAGGGGACAGGGACACAGATCCTGGGGACTGTCCCCTGTCTGGAGAGCTCTCAGGGGACAGGAACAGGGACACAGAGCCTGGGGGGTTCTTGGGGACAGGGACACTCAGCCTGGGGATTGTCCCTTGTGGGGCCCTCAGGGACAGGGGCAGCAGCCGGGGGGGCTCTTGGGGACAGGGACACTCAGCCTGGGAGGGGGGGGGGTGTCCCCTGGGGGGAGGACTCAAGGGACAGGGACACAGAGCCTGGGTGCTGTCACCTCTCTGCAGAGCCTGGGGGGCTCCCAGGGGACAGGGACACCCATCCTAGGTGTTGTCCCCCATCTGCAGAGCCTGGGGACTCTTGGACAGGGACACAGAGCCTGGGTGCTGTCCCCTGTCCCTGTCCCTGGGCGTTCTCAGAGCTGAAACCACAACGGTTCTTGCAAATCATCCCCGGGCAGGTCCCGCTGCCTCCCGGGCTCAGCTCTCACACTTTCAGCAGCAAAACGATCTCCTACTGGGTTTTAGTCTCTTAAATGAGTTTTGTCGAGAGAAAAATGAGAGTTTTTCCATTAATAAATGGGGTGTGTCATAAAAATATGGGGTCAATATTTAGTGATATAAATATATAAATAAATAAATGTTTAAATAAATATATAAATATATGTATTTATAGTGAAAATTCATGTCGGGAAGAGCCAGGGATTGGGGATTGTGAAAATCAATATTCAGGGTGGAAATCCGTACTGGGAAGAGCCAGGGGTTGGGGATTGATTTTCTTTTTTGCTCTGCTCAGGGCATTCAGCTGCTCCTGGCCTCAGTTTCCCTCCAGCCAGGTGAGATCTCAACCTTCGGACACTCCAGGTGCTCTGAAATGCCCTCGGGAGCTCCAAAATTCACCACGTTTATTCCGCACTTCCAGGGCACGCAGCCCATTTGAATTGAGGTGAAAAAGTTATGGGACAACAATTCGCGTGGCAGGGGTTGACAGACGGCTCGGAGCGGGGAGATGAAGGGGGTGGCGCCGTGTCCCCGTGTCTGTCCGGTGTCCCCGTGTCTGTCCCCGTGTCTGTCTGGTGTCCCCGTGTCTGTCCCCGTGTCCCCCCCCAAGATGGCAGCAGCGCCCGCCGCGCCCCACGTGCGCCCGTCCCGCCGGCGCGCCCCTGGCCCCGCCCCTCCGCGGCGCTCACCCCTGTGATTGGTGAACACCGGTTAGAACCACGCCCCCCAACTCGGCGGGCGCGGCGGTTCCTCTCGGTGATTGGCCGCGGCGCGGCGGTGCCGCTCGGTGATTGGCCGCGGCGCGGCGCGGGCACGCCCCTCCCGGCGCGCGGCGCTGCTCGGGGCCGCGGCCGGGGCGGGAGCGCCGCCAGTTCCCGGCGTCCCGCGGCGGAGCCGGCGGTGCCCGCGGCGCCTCCTCCGCAGCGTCCCCGCTGTGTCCCCGCTGTGTCCCCGCTGTGTCCCCGCAGTGTCCCCGCAGTGTCCCCGTAGCCCCTGCCCGCCCCCCATGGAGCTGCTGTGCGTGGAATCCGCGCCCCGCGCCCCCCGCGCCGGGCGGGACCCGCATCTGCTGGGGGACCGGCGGGTGCTGCAGAACCTGCTGAGCCTGGAGGAGCGCTACAGCCCCCGCGTGTCCTACTTCCAGTGCGTGCAGCGCGACATCCAGCCCTACATGCGGAAGATGTTGGCCTTCTGGATGCTGGAGGTACCGGAGCGCGGCGGGATTGCCCCAAAAACCCGGGGGACAAGCGGGGGACAAGCCGGGGGACAAGCGGGGACAGGCGGGGGACAAGCCGGGGACAGCCGGGGGACAGCCGGGGGACGAGCCAGCGCTGATGGGTGTCGAGCTCGGGGGTGATGCCTCTGCGGATGGAGGGTGAAACTCGCTCTCCGTGAGTTTTGCCGTGCTAAAATTGGGATTTTCCCCCAAATCAGGCGGGGAGAGACCCCCAAAGCTCCGGGCAGGGCTGGGGCTGCGAGCGGCGCTGGTTCGAGGGGGGAAATAATAATTTAGGACTTCCCTAAATTAAAAATGAATCTGCGGGTGGAGCTCGGGGCAGGGGGGATCTCCCGGCAGGGAAGTCTCAATAAATGACAATTCCGCAGGGCTGGGTCCTGCCTGTCCCCAGCCGCTGCTGCGGGGAGTGCTTCCAAAAAAAAATCCAGAATATTCCCATTTTTAAGGGTTTTTTTTCCCCCCTGCTGCCGCTCCGTTCCCCCCATCCCCTTTTGAGGGAGGGTCGGTGGATAAACTCCGCTGTGGGAGCGGCTCCTGAAAGCAGCGAGGTGGCCCTGGCGCTGTCACCACCCGCGTGTCATTGTCCCCAGGGGCGCTGCTGGCAGCAGGAGCAGCAGAAACCGCGATAGATTCGCTGCCTGTGTGGAAAGGAGGAAGTTCAGGGTGACAGCAGCCGCGCTGCTGCTGGCAGATAAGAGCAGAGGAATGAAATGTGGGGCTGCCGGACTCTGCCGGTGGCCGAGGGAGGGGACTCTGGGGACTTTGGGGACTTTGGGGGTTGATTTGGGTGCTGCCATCGATCGTGTCTCTGGAGAGCTCCAGGTGGAATTGCCAGCCCTGGATCTTTCTCTCCACCCCCAGCTGGAGCTGCTGCTTTGCTGCAGAGCTGCCCAGGGCAGGGCTGGCAGCTGGCAGAGGGCATCCACAGCAGAAATGAGGCTAAATGGGGCAAATTCAGCTTTTTCCACGTGCTCCAGGTGGAATTGCCAGCCCTGGATCCTTCTCTCCACCCTCCAGCTGGAGCTGCTGCTTTGCTGCAGAGGTGGCAGCTGGCACAGCAGATTTGGGGCCAAATGGGGCAAATTCAGCTTTTCCCACCTGCTCCAGGTGGAATTGCCAGCTCTGGATCCTTCTCTCCACCTCCAGCTGGAGCTGCTGCTTTGCTCCAGAGGTGGCAGCTGGCAGGGGACATCTCCAGCAGGGCACAGCAGATTTGGGGCCAAATGGGGCAAATTCAGCTTTTTCCACCTGCTCCAGGTGGAATTGCCAGCCCTTTGCTGCAGGGCTGGCAGCTGGCAGAGGGCATCCCCAGCAGAAATGAGGCCAAATAGGGCAAATTCAGCTTTTCTCTTAGGAGCTGCTCCCCACAGGGAGGTGAAGCCTCAGGGTGACACCGCGGGGGTGACGCCTGCAGCTCCCTGTGACAAGTGTGAAGCAGCAGCAGCAGCTCTGAAGCTGCTCTGAGCCCTCCAAAGCTTCCTTCTCTCCCTGGCAGGTGTGTGAGGAGCAGAAGTGTGAGGAGGAGGTGTTCCCTCTGGCCATGAACTACGTGGATCGCTTCCTGGCCTCGGTGGCCGTGCAGAAGAACCACCTGCAGCTGCTGGGGGCTGTGTGCATGCTGCTGGCCTCCAAGCTCAGGGAGACCATGCCCCTGACCGTGGAGAAGCTCTGCATCTACACCGACAACTCCATCACCCCCCAGGAGCTGCTGGTAACCCCTGGTGCCCTCCCTGTGCCCCCTTTCCAGTGCCCAGCTCCTCCTGGCATCTCCTGATCCCATCCCTCTGCATTTCCCTCCTCCCTGGTAACCCCTGGCACCCTCCCTGTGCCCCTTTCCAGTGCCCAGCTCCTCCTGGCATCCCCTGATCCCATCCCTCTGCATTCCCCCTCTCCCTGGTGCAGGGTTTTCCACCCTCCCCATGCTGGGCAGCAGGATTGTCCCCCAGCTGTCCCATCCTGGTTGTGGCTGTGCCAGCTCTGGGCTGTCACTCCAGTGACATCTCCAAGACTCACAGCTCTGATGCCCTCCCTGTGCCCAGTTCCTGGGTGGCATCCCCTGATCCCATCCCTCTGCATTCCCCCTCTCCCTGGTGAAGGGTTTTCCACCCTCCCATGCTGGGCAGCAGGATTGTCCCCTCAGTTGTCCCCATCCTGGTTGTGGAGGAAGTTTCCTGTCCCAGCTCTGTGCTGTCACTCTGAGTTGTCACTCTGTGCTGTCACTCTGGGCTGTCACCCCAGTGACATCTCCAAGACTCCCTGCTCTGATGCCCTCCCTGTGCCCCCTCCCAGTGCCCAGCTCCTCCTGGCATCCCCTGACTCCATCCCTCTGCATTCCCTATAAAGTGAGAATCCCCAGGAATCTGAGGGGTTTGTCCTGGCTGTGGGATCATTCCCAGGGTTTGTCCTGGCTGTGGGATCATTCCCAGGGTTTGTCCTGGCTGTGGGATCATTCCCAGGGTTTGTCCTGGCTGTGGGATCATTCCCAGGGTTTGTCCTGGCTGTGGGATCATTCCCAGGGTTTGTCCTGGCTGTGGGATCATTCCCAGGGATCTGAGGATTTGCTGTTCCTGAGGGACCCAAGGGAGTTCAATCTGAATTTCGGAGCTGCCCCTCCTCCTCCTCCTCCTCCTCCTCCTTCTCCTCCTCCTCCTCCTCCTCCTCCTCCTCCTCCTCCTCCTCCTCCTCCTCCTCCTCCTCCTCCTCCTCCTCCTCCTCCTCCTCCTCCCTGCAGTCATTCTGGGGAGAAGGAAATGCTGCAAGGAGGGATTTGTCCACTTGGAGGAAGTTGGGTTTCCGTCCAGGCCCTTCTCTCACCCACCTTGGGTTTTAGTTTAAATTTAATACTTTATTTTTTAGTTTAATTCTTTATTTTCATTCTTTATTTTATTTTATTTTATTTTATTTTATTTTATTTTATTTTATTTTATTTTATTTTAATGTTATTTTATTATTTTATTTCATGTTCTTTTATATTTTATTTATTTTTTAAATTTAATTTTAGTCTGTTATTTTAGTTCATTATTTTATGGTTTTTTTTTTTTTGTCATTTTATTTGCTTTCATTTTCTTTCATTTTACTATTTTATTTTTTATGTTTTATTTTATGTTATTTTATTATTTTATTTTTATTTTTTATGTTACTTTATGTAATTTTATTATTTTATTTCATTTTATTTTTATCCTATTTTATTTTATGTAATTTTATTATTTTATTTCATTTTATTTTTATCCTATTTTATTTTATGTAATTTTATTATTTTATTTCATTTTATTTTTATCCTATTTTATTTTATGTAATTTTATTATTTTATTTCATTTTATTTTTTATTTTGTTTGTTTATTTATTTATTTATTTATTTATTTATTTATTTATTTATATTTTTTAATTTTATTTTTATTCCCTGTCCTGCCCTGGCCCTGGAGTCTCCTGCCAGTGGAGCAGCCCTGGGCTGGCCTGGTGGCACAGGGACAGCCTGGGGACAGCCTGGGGACAGCCCCTGTGCCCTCCCCTGTCCTGTCCTCTCCCTGGAGCCTCCAGGGCTGGAATTGTGCCATGGGGACGGTGTGGGGACAGCCTGGGGACAACTCCTCTGCCCTTCCCTGTCCTGCCCTGGTCCTGGTGCCTCCTGAGCTGGAATTGTGCCATGGGGACGGTGTGGGGACAACATGGGGACAACTCCTCTGCCCTTCCCTGTCCTGTCCTGCCCTAGCCCTGTCACAGCGGCAGCCTGGGGACAGCCTGGGGACAGCCCCTGTGCCCTCCCCTGTCCTGTCCTCTCCCTGGGGCTCCAGGGCTGGCCTGGTGGCACAGGGACAGTGTGCCACCTGTGCCCTCCCCCATCTTGCCCTGACCCTGGGACCTCCAGGGCTGGAATTGTGGCCATGGGAACAGCCTGGGGACGATGTGGGGACAACTCTTCTGCCCTTCCCTGTCCTGCACTGACCCTGGGGCTCCAGGGCCAGCCTGGTGGCACAGGGACAGCCTGGGGACAGCCTCTGTGCCCTCCCTGCCCTGTCCTGGCCGTGGAGCCTCCTGCCAATGGAGCAGCCCAGGGCCAGCCTGGTGGCACAGGGACAGTGTGGGGACAGCCCCTGTGCCCTGTGCCCTGTCCCTGTCCTGCCCTAGCCCTGGCACAGGGACAATGTGGGGACAGCCCCTGTGCCCTGTCCCCCCCGCCCCGGTGACGTGCCCCCTCTCTGTGCCCGCAGCGCTGGGAGCTGCTGGTGCTGGAGAAGCTGAGGTGGGACCTGGTGTCGGTGACAGCGCACGATTTCCTGCCGCACATCCTGCAGCGCCTGCCGCTGCCCGCCGCCAGCCTGGAGCTGGTCAGGAAACACGCGCAGACCTTCATCGCCCTCTGCGCCACAGGTGGGTGCTGCAGCGGGCACAGCTGGCACGCCGGGCACACCTGGGACACTGGGCACGGCTGGGATGCCCAGCACGCCTGGCACGCCCGGCACACCTGGCACACCTGGGATGCCTGGGATGCCTGGCACACCTGGGATGCCCAGCACACCTGGCACACCTGGCATGGGTTCCCAACCTTTTTTGGGGGCTTCTCTGCAGTCAGGGCTCCTGCTGTTATGGGCACACCTGGCACAGCTGGAACGGGCTCCCCACCTTTTCTAGGGGCTTCTCTGCATTCAGGGTTCCAGGTGGGCTGGGCTCCTGGCACTCCTGGCATGCCTTGCACACCTGGGATGCCTGGCACACCTGGCACGGGCTCCCCACCTTTTCTGGGAGCTGCTCTGTAGTCAGGGCTCCAGGTGGTCTGGGCAGCTGGCACACCTGGCACACCTGGGATGCCCAGCACGCCTGGCAAACCTGGCATGAGCTCCCCACCTTTTCTGGGGGTTTCTCTGCAGTCAGGGCTCCTGCTGGGCTGGGCTCCTGGGGGCTCTTGGGTGCCAGGAGGGCAGGGCCGTGTGCCAGGCTCTGTGTGCCTGTGGGAGGGGTGGGGGGTGCCCAGGGTGGAGGAGGAGTTGAGAATCCGAGTGCGGGGTCTTAGAAGGCTGAATATAATATAATATAATATAATATAATATAATATAATATAATATAATATAATATAATATAATATAATATAATATAATATAATATAATATAATATAATATAATATAATAATATAATATAATATAATATAAACATAACATAACATAACATAACATAACATAACATAACATAACATAACATAATGCAATATATATGACCCCCCCCGACACCCCAAACCCCCTCTGGAGCCCCCCTGACCCCCCAAACCCCACCTGGAGGCCCCCTGACCCCACAAACCACACCTGGAGCCCCCTGACCCCCCAAACCCCACCCGGACCCCCCTGACCCCCTCTCCCCGTTGCAGACTGCACCTTTGTGATGTACCCCCCGTCCATGATCGCCACCGGCAGCATCGGCGCCGCCGCCCACGGCCTGGGGCTGCCGGGCAGCGGGGAGGCCCTGAGCGAGCTGCTGGCCAGCACCACGGGCACCGAGCTGGTGAGTGAGTGGGCACTGGGGCTGGGGAGTGGGCACTGGGCTGGGGAGTGAAAACTGGGCTGGGGAGTGGGCACTGGGGCTGGGGAGTGGCACTGGGCTGGCACCAAGGTGGGGAGTGGGCACTGGAGCTGGCACTGAGCTGGGGAGTGGGCACTTGGGCTGGCACCAAGCTGGGGAGGGGCACTGGGACTGCCACCCAGCTGGGAGTGGGCATTGGGGCTGTCACTGAGCTGGGAGTGAGCACTGGGGCTGGGGATGGTCTGGCCATGGGGATGTCCAGTCTGGGATGGTCAGTGTGGGATGGACTGGCCGTGGGGATGGTCAGCCTGTGATGGTCAGCCTGTGATGGTCAGTCTGGGATGGTCAGTCTGGGATGGACTGGCCGTGGGGATGTCCAGCCTGGGGTGCAGGGATGGACTCTGGAGGGCCCTCCCAGCCCCACTGCTCTGGGATCCTGTGGAATTTTGCTGTTCAGAGAGCGCTGTCCCGGTTTGAGGAGAGCCGAGGGCTGTGGGATGATCCCAAACGCAGCCTGGGCAGGGCAGGGTGGGCTCAGAGCCTTTGAAATGCCACACAAAGGGCAGGATCTGTTCCCTGCCCGGGCAGGTGTTGGCAGGATCGGGTTCTGGGGCTGGGACGGGGACAGGGACACGCCAGGCTCGGCATCTGCTGCCCTCAGTGTCCGGTTGCAGCTGGGGGGAAGGGGGGCTGGGACATGAAACCTTCCAGCTTTGGGGACACCAGCCTGGGGTCTGGGACCTGGGACATGAAACCTTCTAGCTTTGGGGACACCAGCCTGGGGTCTGGGACCTGGGACGTGAAACCTTCCAGCTTTGGGGACACCAGCCTGGGGGGGTTGGGACATGAAACCTTCCAGCTTTGGGGACACCAGCCTGGGGGGTTGGGACATGAAACCTTCCAGCTTTGGGGACACCAGTGTGGGGGCTGGGACTTTGGGGACACCAGCGAGGGGGTTGGGACATGAAACCTTCCAGCTTTGGGGACACCAGTGTCAGGGTTGGGACATGAAACCTTCCAGCTTTGGGGACATCAGTGTGGGGGGGTCCTGCAGCCCCCTTGGAGCGGGGACAGGGATCCTGGGGGGCTCCAGTCTGAGCTTTGCCTCTCCCCTGTGATCTCCTCCCTGCCCAGGTCAGTTCCAGTCCCCTGCCAGGACCTGGGCCAGGCTGGGCTCCCTCTGTCCGGGGGGAGGCTCCTGCTCTCTTTGTGCAGATGGAATTTTTTTGTTCTCTGGGGCCTTTTTAAAGAGAGAATCAGTGCAGCCACCTGCTCCCGAGTGCTCGGGGAGGTCGGGGCTGTGCGGGGAACAGGTGGGAAGCAGGGAGGGCTCTGTGGAGGGAGAGGAGCTGAAATGGAGCCCAGCACCCTCCTGTCCCCTCCTGTCCCCTCCTGTCCCTCCCCAGCATCTGCTGTCCCTCACAAACAGCTCCAGCCCAGGCAGGACCGTGGCAGCCCCTCCTGGGATGTGAACACAGAATTTTGGGTTCCTGGCAGAATTTTGGGTACCTGGGCTCAGCTCCCTCATTTGTGCTGCTGCTGCTGCTTCTCCCTGGGCGTGGCCCCGGGCCGTGACTCAGTTTCCCCTCTGGAGGAGCCACGGCCAGCTGGGAATGCAGGGGTGGTGCTGCAGGGCTGGGCCAGCTCGGTGGCCAGCAGGAGCCTGGCTGGGGGTGGCCAGGCTGGCCTTGGCATCCAGGATTGGCACTGGGGAGCTGGGAGGGACACAGGGACGGAGAGCCCAGGACAGGCTGGTCATGGAGAGCCTGGCATGGACTGGTGGGGGAGATGGTCAGCCCAGGGATGGTGATGGACAGCCCATGTCCAAGGTGACCCCATGCCCAGGTGCCCCAGGGGATGCCCAGCCCCTGCCCAGGTGCCCATGGAGATGCACACCCCCTGCCCAGGTGCCCCAGGGGATTCCCAGCCCCTGCCCAGGTGCCCATGAGGATGCACAGCCCCTGCCCAGGTGTCTGTAGGGATGCCCAGCCCCTGCCCAGGTGCCCATGAGGATGCACAGCCCCTGCCCAGGTGCCCCTGGCGCTCAGGGCCGGGTGGGGCTGGGGCAGGAGGAGGCAGCACTGACGGGAAGCCGGGGAAGGGGAGCCGGGGAAGGGGAGCTGGGCGTTGCTATTTTCGCTGGCCACATCCTCTGTCAGTTTCTAAGAACTGCCGGCGGATTCCTGGTAAGAGACTCCGGGGTGTGACAATGTCCCGCGAGGTACAAACTGTCACCAGGCTGGGCTGTGCCCCCGGGCTGTCCCGTTGGGAGTTTCCTCCTGCTCTAACAGCTCCAGGGGGAAAAACCAGAGCGGGGTTTGCGTTTCTGGCGAGGGCTGCTGCTGTTGGCAGCCCCCTGTGCGTGTCCCCGGGTCCCCTGGGGGTGTCACAGAGGGGACAGCAGGGTGAGAACCTTGTGAGAAGCTCGGTGGGCACAGCGTGGTGCTGCCAGCGGGGTGGGGGTGGTGTAGGGGGGATCTGGGGTCAGGGAGGCTCCTGCTGCTCCAGGGGCACCCAGCAGGATTCCTGTGCCCGGCTCTGCTGCGCAGAGCTCGGGGAGAGCTGGGCTGGAGGGCCTGGGGGCTGCAGGGGGATCTGTTCCAAGGACAGTATTTGTGGGAGCTGGGGAGTTTGGCCTGCTCTTGGCACCCAGCTGAAGCCACACCCTGGCTCCAGAGCTTTGGGAAGCTCTGCTGGGCACAGCATTCCTGCAGAACAGGGAGGAGAACAACCAGAGTGTGGGGAGGGACAAAGTGATGGAGAAAATCTGCCATGCTGGGGGGGTCAGAGCTGCAGCTGAGCTGTCCCTACAGGAGGAGGAGGAGGAGGAGGAGCACAGATCTGATGGCCCCGTGTGTTTTTCCCTGTTCCAGGACTGCCTGAAGGCCTGTCAGGAGCAGATCGAGGCGGCCTTAGCCGAGAGCCTGAAGCAGGCGTCCCAATCCCAGCAGGAATTCAGCGCCAAGGCGGCGCCCTACGGGGGCAGCCAGCCCACCAGCACCCCCACGGATGTCACCGACGTCAACCTGTGACCAAGTGCCCTTGCCCAGAGCTCCAGCCCCTCCCTGGGCACCCCCAGCTCGCTGCACCCCCCCTGCCCACCCAGCTGCTCCCAGGGGCCCCTGCCAGGCTGGAGCTGCTGCAGGCAGTGCCAGGGGCACGGGGAGCAGGAGCCTGGATGAAGTTGGAATTTGTTTCTCTGTTGGTGTTTCCTGGCTCTCCGGGCTGGTCACGGCCACTTCCAGCCCTGTGAGGGACAAAAAAAAAATCACAGAGCCAGCCCTGCAGGACCTGAGTGCTCGTCACCCTCGTCACCCCCAGCTCCTTCCTGCGGGGCTCCTGGAGCAGCTGCTTGGTGGCCTCTGGCTCCTGATTGCTTCGTGCCACGTCCCCACAGCTCCAGGGGGAGTCGTGCAGCTGCTTCTGCTTGGAGAGGAGCCCTGGGGCTTGTTTGTTTTTGCTGTTGGATGTGGGATTTTGGGGACTTGGGAGGAGTTCGGGGTCCCCTCGGCTGCTTAATTTATTGTTCACTGCTGGGAAAGGGGAGGGAGGAGAGCTGGCATTGCTGGATGCTGCTTTCCTCTCCTTCCCAAAAAAAGTGCCTTCCCCCTTTGCCCATCCCTGGCTCCCTGGGCAGTGGCAGGCTCTCCTCGGAGCGGGCCCTTTGGTAGCTTAGGCATCAGACTAGGATTTAAGGAAAACCTCTGAACGTGCTGCTATAGTCTGGGATGCATCTCCACTCTTCCAAGGCAGGGATTTCAGATTGTGCTCAGGAGGGAGCTGCGTTCATCCACCTGGATCTGAGCTCTGGAGCTGCCTTCATCCACCTGGATCTGAGCTCTGGAGCTGCCTTCATCCACCTGGATCTGAGCTCTGCCTCCTCACAGGGTGGGAAACTTTGAATTTTGTTCACCCACCTGGGTCTGAGCTCTGCCTCCTCAGAGGATGGGAAACTTTGAGCTGCCTTCATCCACGTGGATCTGAGCTCTGCCTCCTCACAGGGTGGGAAACTTTGAGTTTTGTTCATCCATGTGGATCTGAGCTCTGCCTCCTGGGAGGGTGGGAAAATTTGAGCTGCCTTCATCCACCTGGATCTGAGCTCTGCCTCCTCACAGGGTGGGAAAATTTGAGCTGTGTTCATCCACGTGGATCTGAGCTCTGGAGCTGCCTTCATCCACCTGGATCTGAGCTCTGCCTCCTGAGAAGGTGGGAAAATTTGAGCTGTGTTCATCCACGTGGATCTGAGCTCTTGAGCTGCCTTCATCCACCTGGATCTGAGCTCTGCCTCCTCACAGGGTGGGAAACTTTGCTGCGCACTTGAGTTGGAAAAGCAATTACTGCATTTTTGTATCGTTGTTGTTGATCCTCGTTAGTTTTTTATAAAAATTGTTGTAAAACAGAAAAAAAAAAAAAAAAAAAAAGAAAAAAAAATAATGCTGCTTTTCTATGAGAAATCCAGAGTGGAATTAACCAGGAGAAGCCAGAGACTCCCCAGGGATGGGAGGCAGATGCTGCTGCTGCTGCTCCCTGGGGACCTCTGGCCATGTGGCTTTTGTCTTCCCGTGGGGGATGTGGAAAATGAGGTTGAAATCTTCCTTTTGGATGCCACCAACCCCACAAAAATCCGGCGGAAAAAGGTGGGGCTGCTGCTCCTCCCTGAGCCTGCCTGGCCCGGAAACCCACGGAGCCGCTGCCTCCTGTGAGCAGGAGGGCTGGGACAGAGCCTGCCTGGGCAAGAGGAAATGGCTTCCTTTTTTTTTTTTTTTTATATATATAAATATATAAATATATAAAAGTGGATTTTTAATTTAAGAGTAAACTGGTTTGGTGTTCACTCGCAGGAGTCCCGCTGCTGGGAGAGCCAGAGAACCCCGTGATGTTGCAATAAAATATTTGAAACAAAAAAAAATACCCAAAAATCAGTGGCTCGAGGGTTTCCCTGCGCCATTCTTGGATCTCTCCCTGGTTCTGGGGATCCCTTGGGAGCTCCAGCCCTGCTTTTCCAACAATGGGGTGGGGAGAGGACAGGCAGGACCTTGAGGGACACCCAGGGCAGCTCAGGGATGGTGGTAGAGCCAAAACCCTTCCTGCAGGTGAGGTGCCCCTGGAGCAGAGGCAGCAGCTTCTCCCCAGCAGGCTGGAGGGTGAGGGGCACTGGAGCAGCTCAGGTGGTGGCAGTAGAGTGCCAGGTGCTCTGTGCCAGCCTGGGCTCCCTCCTGTGCTCATCAGCCTCTGGCTGCTTTAAAATAAGATAAATTCAGGAAGTCACAGAAAAGGCTGAGGGGTGTGGGGACCGGAGGTGACAACAGGGGGCAGCTGCCCTTGGCACAGCCCAGGGTGCAGCAGGGGCTCCTCTCCGTGGCCCAGAGCTGCAGGGCACAGACCTGGCAGCGACAGTGGCAGCAGGTCCCTCCCTGAGCGTGCAAGTCCCCCCTGGGTTTTCCAGCAGAGGTGGCACTCGGGCACAGTGCCAGGAGCAGGCCAGGCAGGTGGCCCTGTGGCTTTAGGAAGCAAACCCCTGGGCAAGGAGCTCCAGGAGCTGGTGGGGACAGGGACAGGCTGGGAGCACACGGGGCAGAGCCAGCCCTGAGTGACCAACACGGCTCTGGTTTTATTTCCGAGTACAGGAACAAACCCAAGTGTCCCGGTGCTGGTGGCAGTGACAGCACAGGGCGCTCAGTCCAATCTGTGGGCACAGCCTGTCCCAGTGACAGCTCGGAGCAGCAGGATGGATCCTGGAGGGATGCTCCAACTGCATCCAGCAGCCTCCCAGCCTCCAGCCCTTCCCCGCTCACTCCATGGCCACCGCCTGCTCCCCCTCCACATCCCTGGTCCCGGAGTTCATCAGCTCCCGGCGGATCTCGGGCGAGATCTGGGGGTGGCTGTGGAACTTGAGCAGCTCCAGCAAGGCCTCCTTCTGCTCCGAGGACAGGTCCTCCTTGTAGCGCTGCGCCAGGGCCAGCAGGCTCTGGTGCCACAGCACGGGCAGCAGGCGCTGCTCCCTGCGGAAGGCCAGGAAGTGGAAGACCAGAGCGTCGAGCACGCGGAAGGGCAGCGCGTACTTCTTGTCGATGAGCAGGCGCAGGAAGATGCTGTTGGCACCGCTGTACTGCATCTCGGCCAGCTTCAGCAGCGCTGCGCTGGGGCAGGGACAGGGACGGCTCAGGGGGCGGGACAGGGGACACCGGACAGCCAAGGGGGGGGTGGAGTCATGGGGACACGGGACAGGTCAGGGGGTGGAGTCATGGGGACACGGGACAGGTCAGGGGACAGGGACATGGGATAGGTCAGGGGACAGGGACATGGGAGAGGTCAGGGGGTGGAGTCATGGGGACATGGGACAGGTCAGGGGACAGGGACATGGGAGAGGTCAGGGGGTGGAGTCATGGGGACATGGGACAGGTCAGGGGACAGGGACACGGGACATGGGACAGGTCGGGGGTGGAGTCATGGGGACATGGGACAGGTCAGGGGGTGGAGTCATGGGGACACAGGATAGGTCAGGGGTCAGGGACATGAGAGAGGTCAGGGGACAGGGACACGGGATAGGTCAGGGGACAGGGACACTGGAGAGGTCAGGGGCCACGGGAGAGGTCAGGGGGGTCAGAGGATGGAGCCACAGGGACATGGGAGAGGTGAGAGGTCAGGGACACAGGAGAGGTCAGGGGACAGGGGACAAGTCAGGGGATGGAGTCATGGGGACACGGGAGCAGTCAAGGGTCAGGGGACAGTGACACGGGAGAGGTCAGGGGTCAGGGGATGGAGCCACAGGGACATGGGAGAGGTCAGGGGACAGACAGGGGACAGGGACACTGGAGAGGTGACAGGTCAGGGGACAGGGATGTGGTGATACGGGGACATGGACACAGGAGTCAACAGGGGACAGGGACATGGGAGCGGTGAGGGGTCAGGGACACAGGAGAGGTGACGAGTCATGGGGGCTCGAGCCACAGGGACACAGGTGGGGCCAGGCAGGAGCCATGGGGACAGAAGAGGGACCACAGGGGTCTCAGGGGGAACTGGACTGGACCATGGAGCACTCAGGCACAAAGCTGAGCCTTGAACCTCAACCCCAGAGGGAGCTGAGTGACCCCTCACCCCCTGCAGGGGCTGCAGAGGCTGAGGGCTGGATCCAAAACGCTTCCCAGGGTCCCTGGAGGAGAAGCTCTTCCCCCTCCCCAGCCCCTCAGGGCCTCACCTGGAGTGCAGGACGGGGATGGAGCACTTGGTGAGGATGCTGCCGATGATGATGGCCTCCCTGAGCGTGCAGGTGCCGGACTCGCACAGGGGGATGAGGATCCCTGGGAATGGGAGCAGTCAGGCACACAGCACCTCCACCCACAGGCAGAACCCTGGCGGCTCAGCCCCTTCCCCCTAGAAACCCCCACCCTTGCAGCAGCAGCTGGACACCCCCTGCCATGCACCTGCCCCTCAGGCGGCCAGCCAAGCCCCAGAGGAGACCCTGCAGGACCCCTACCCTTGAACCAGGCTGCTGGCTTGAACAGAGCCTTCTTCAGAGCCATGTACAGGTGGAAGTTGAGCCGCTTGTACTCGGCGATGTCGTCCCGGATCCGCGGCAGCAGCACCAGGTTGTAGAACCTCTGGGCCATCCTCTCCTTCAGGTTGGAGGAAAATATCCTGGGATCAGCAAAGCACGAAGGGATGGATGAGGAAAGGAGGCCAAATGGGCAGGTTGGTGTTTTGTAAATCTGATTTTGGTTATGGGAATAAAAACCCCAAAAATGCCATGCCAGAGGGTCCCTGAGGTGACCTTACCTGGTGGCCTGGTACATGGCAGCAGCTGTCCACGCCTCTGGCTCAGTGATGTAGAGGATCTGCTCCCAGTTGGACAAGGCAGGAATGATTTTAAATGCCTTGGGGAGCTTCCCACTCCTGTACTTGGACAACACCTTCAAAGACAGGGACAGGGGCCAGGCTGTGACTGGGGGAAGTGACAGCAGGGACAAGAGCGCGTTGTCACCTCAGGGTGGTGGCTGTGGGTTTGGATGTTCCATCCTCACCTCCCTGACACCCCTGTAGACCTCCAGGACACGGGGGTCGAGCTGAGGCATGGGGCAGCCCGAGAGCTCCGACAGCGCCGTCTCCACCTCCGTCTGCTTCTCCGTGATCTTCTCCATGATGATATCGGCCAGTGTGCGCCTGGGGCAGGAGGGACAGCGTCAGTGGGACACTGGAGGGCTGGCAGGGGACAGGGGCACTGGGGACACGGGAGGGCTGGCACGGGACAGGGGCAGTGGGGACATGGGAAGGCAGGCACGGGACAGGGGCAGTGGGGACATGGGAAGGCAGGCAGGGGACAGGGGCAGTGGGAACACAGGAGGGCTGGCAGGGGACAGGGGCAATGGGGACATGGGAGGGCTGGCAGGGGAGAGGGGCAAGCCAGGGGCAGACAAGGGAGGGGGGCGAGCTGGGGTGTGTGCATGGACCGGTGGGACAATCGGGGGTCGCAGGGGGATGACACGATGGGATCACATCACATGGGATGGGGGCGAGCTGGGGGCTGACACGGGACAGGGATTGGGACAGGACGAGAGGTGAACCGGGGGTCGCAGGGGGCTGACACCGAACAGGGCACAGCCGGTGCAGGGAGGCGGCCCCCGCCCGGTGCACTCACCTCAGCGGCGGGTTCTTGTTCATGAACATCTCGATGGCTTTCTCGTCCTCGGGGTCCACCTCCACCTCCCCGCCGTAGTCCCCGCTCCGTCCCGCGGCCGCCGCCGCCTTCTCCAGCGAGGGCCATTCCTCATCATCCTCCGAGTCCGAGCCGGGACCTGCGGGGAGCGGCGCTGGCTCAGCCCGGGGCCGCGCACCCTCGGGGGTTCCCCGGGAGTTACCGGGGGCTCACCGAGAACCGCGCTGCGCTGCCGGGGGGCTGCGGGCGCTCCGGGGCCGTGCTCGGCCTCCAGCTCCTCCTGCTGCCGCCGCGCCTGCTCCAGGATGCGCCGGGACAGCCGTGCGTCCACGAAGCCGCCATCGCCGCCCGGCTCCTCCGCCCCGCCGGGACCCCCGCGCTTCTCCCGCGCCCGCAGCCGCGGGGCCGCGTCCTGCAGGATCTGCTCGGCCAAGGGCAGCGCCGGGGCCGGGCCGGAGCCCCGAGCCCGCCGGGCCTTGGGCATCGCGGCGGAACCGGGGGACAGCGGGCCCCGAGCGGGCGGCGACACGTGGGATCTGCCCCCGCCTTTTCCGGGGCGGCTCCGCCTCTTCCCGGTGACAGTGACCCCGCCCGTTCCGGTGGTGGCACCGGCACCATGGGGGTCACCTGGTGAGAGCGGGGGGCTCCGGGACGGGGGGAAGGCACCGGGAAGGGCTCCTGGAATGGGGAACGGCACCGGGATAGACTCGTGGAATGGGGGGGTCTGAACCGGGACAGACTCCTGGAATGGGGGGGTCTGAACCGGGACAGACTCCTGGAATGGGGGGGTCTGAACCGGGACAGACTCCTGGAATGGGGGGGTCTGAACCGGGATAGATTCCTGGAATAGGGGGGCGGACCCGAGAGGGCTCCCGGCGCGGACAGCCCCGGGGACACGGGGAAGATCTCCGGGCGGAGGATGCGGAGCAGTCCCGGGGACGCGGGCAGGGCCCGGCGGTGTCGCGGCGGGTCCGTGAGCCCCGGTCCGTGTCGCAGCGTGTCGCAGGTGCCGGTGGCCGAGGGCAAGAGCGTGCAGCAGACGGTGGAGCTGCTGGCGCGGCGGCTGGAGGCGCTGGGCGCGGAGAAGCAGGGCACGTTCGGCGTGGACTGCGAGACCTATCACACGGCGGCCACGCTGGGCACACAGGGTCAGCAGGGCGCGGCAGACCTTCCCCAGACTCCTCTTTCCCTTTTCCTTCCCGTCCTTTTCCTCCTTCTCCTTCCCCACCTTCCCTGGAGGTGCCTGGATCTGATGCTGGTTGATGAGGTTTAGGGGTTTAGGAGTCACAGTGGACTGGCTGATCTTGAAGGTCTCTTCCAACTTCCATTAGTCGATTCTTCAATTCCTTCTTCCCTTTTCCTTTCCCCTCTTCCCCTCTTTTTTTTCCCTTTTCCCTCCTGCCCTGGATCCCCACATCCCTTCCAGGCACTGATGTGACTGATGTTCACCACTGAGCCCTTGTTCCCAGCCAGACCCATTGGAATCTTCCAGAGCAGCTTTTTCCTGCTTTTCTGGCAGCTGGAACGTGGAGGAGAGGCCGAGCCCAGGCTCCCTGTGGGCAGTGGGTGGGAGGTGGGTGCTCCTGGGGCTCTCCTTTCACCTCACCCCGAGCTGTGCTGGTGTTTTATCCCGGTGCTGCCGAAGATTTCTTTTCCCCTGTAAATTTCCATTAGAAAATCCAAGCTCTTCCCTGAATGGATACCACAACAAAAACGTGAGGATCCAGAATTAAAGCAAGGAGGAGGAGAGGCAGGAAGAGGAGCTACTTTAAGGCAGGAATTCAGTTTTCCAGCCCAAGAGGCAGGAAGAGGAGCTGCTTTAAGGCAGGAATTCGGTTTTCCAGCACAAGAGGCAGGAAGAGGAGCTGCTTTAAGGCAGGAATTCGGTTTTCCAGCACAAGAGGCAGGAAGAGGAGCTGCTTTAAGGCAGGAATTTGGTTTTCCAGCCCAAGAGTCAGGAGGAGAGCTACTTTAAGGCAGGAATTCAGTTTTCCAGCCCAAGAGGCAAGAGGAGGAGCTGCTTTAAGGAGGGAATTCAGTTTTCCAGCCCCACTCCTCGCTGTCATTCCAGGGCAGACAGGGAAGCTGATGTACGTCATGCACAACTCCGAGTACCCCCTGAGCTGCTTTGCCCTCTTTGAGAACGGGCCCTGCCTGGTGGCCGATGCCAACTTTGACACCCTCATGGTGAAGCTCAAGGGCTTCTTCCAGAACGCCAAGGCCAACAAGATCGAGAGCCGCGGCACCCGCTACCAGTACTGCGACTTCCTGGTGAAGCTGGGCACGGTCACCATGGGCCCCAGTGCCAGGGGCATCTCCGTGGAGGTGAGAGCCCTTTGGGAATGTGGGGATGGGCAGGGGATTCCGTGGGAGATGCTGGAGGGGGTTTAGGGGTGATTGAATTGAGGGTGTCTGAAGCGAGCCGGCGGAGAAGATGGAGAGAGGTGATTTAGGTAGGTGGAATTCTGCTCCTATGAGCATCCCTCCAAACCTGTAGGGATGTGTTCCCAGGTGGAATTCTACTCCTATGAGCAGCTCCAAGCCTGCAGGGCTGTGTTCCCAGGTGGAATAGTGCCCCTGCCACCATCCCCAGGGCTCTGGGCTGTGTTCCCAGGTGGAATAGTGCCCCTACTGTCATCTCCAGGGAGTCTGGGCTGTGTTCCCAGGTGGAATATTGTCCTTCCTGCCAGCTCCAAGCCTGCAGGGCTGTGTTCCCAGGTGGAATGCTGCCCCTGTGTGTCACCTCCAGGGCTCTGGGCTGTGTTCCCAGGTGCAATACTGCCCCTGTGAGCTGCTCCAAGCCTGCAGGGCTGTGTATTCCCAGGTGGAATGCTGCCCCTGTGAGCTGCTCCAAGCCTGCAGGGCTGTGTATTCCCAGGTGGAATACTGCCCCTGTGAGCTGCTCCAAGCCTGCAGGGCTGTGTTCCCAGGTGGAATAGTGCCCCTGTGAGCTGCTCCAAGCCTGCAGGGCTGTGTGTTCCCAGGTGGAATACTGCCCCTGTGTGATCGCCAACGACTGCTGGAACCTGCTGATGGAGTTCATGCAGAGCTTCATGGGCAGCCACACGCCCGGGATCCCGTCGGTGTTTGGCTCCAAGCACGACAGCACCTACAGCCCCGGGGACACCATGGTGCAGTACATGGAGCTCTTCAACAAGATCCGCAAGCAGCAGCAGGTGCCCGTGGCTGGCATCAGGTGAGGGGCATCCCCTGCAGCTCCTGCCTGCACCAGCAGTTCCTCCCAAATTGTGCCACGGGAGTTTTTCCTTCTGGAGCTTTTCCCCGTTTCCAAGCTGTGCCCGGTGTGATTCTGGGTGTCCTCCACGGTTTGGGATTCCTGGATCCATTGGTTCTGTGGTTTTTGGGACAGTGTTTCGTGCAGGGAAAAGAGAAGTTACAGACATCGCTTACATTTCTATTTTTTTATGTCCACTTTGGTGTTTTGTTGCATTTCATCCCAATAAAAGGATGGATTTTGGGAGGAGTTGTCCCTGCACAGTCAGGTTTGTGTTGTAAATTTCCAGCCTTCCCTTGGATTTGCAACCCAGGAATTGTCTAATTTTCCTCTTCTTACCTTGCCTTCATCCTCTGTGGGTGATGGGAATATCAGAATCTGCTGCCTGCCTTGGATCCATTGGTTCTGTGTTTTTTTGGACAGTGTTTTGTGCAGGGAAAAGAGAAATGCCACAAAGTTACAGACATCTCTTAAATTTTTGGTTTTTTATACGCACATTAGTGTTTTGTTGTATTTCATCCCAATAAAAGGATGGATTTTGTGAGGAGTTGTCCCTGCAGTGGATTTGCTTTATGCTACCAAAAAGCAAACATTTCCCTGTGAAAAAAAATCCAGGAATTCTCTAATTTTCCTCTTCCTGGCACATTTTTACCTTGCCTTCATCCTCTGTGGGTGATGGCAATGCCAAAATCTGCTGCCTCCCTCACCACCTCAGGGACCCTTTGGGGTGTCCCCCCATCACCTCAGGGACCCTTTGGGGTGTCCCCCCATCACCTCAGGGTCCCTTTGGGTTGTCCCCCCATCACCTCAGGGACCCTTTGGGGTGTCCCCCCATGACCTCAGGGACCCTTTGGGGTGTCCCCTCATCACCTCAGGGACCCTTTGCGGTGTCCCCTCATTACTTAGGGGTCACCACCACACTCCCCTCCATGGTCTCCCCATCACCTCAGGAACCCTTTAGGGTTCCCCCTCAGGGTCTTCATCACCTCAGAACTCCCTTCTTCCCCCCGGGGTGCCCCCTCATCGCCTCAGGATCTCCATGTCAAGGCATCCATCCCTCAAAGCCTTCCCTTGTGCCCCCCCCTCACCTCAGGGACCCCCGTGGGGCGCGCCCCCGCCATCACCTCAGCACCCCCCTCACCTCAGGGACCCCGAGGGGTCCCTCCCACCCCACGCCACCCCCTCGGGGGCCCCCGCGCCGCCCCTTTAAGAGCCTCTTTGTCTCCCAGACACCCTTATTTACCCTCCCGAGCCTCAACCGAACTTCGGCCCCGCGATTCACAAAGCCCGGTACGTCACGGGCGGGGGCGGGACTCGAATCCGCGCCGGCCCGCCCCCCCCGGCGCCCATTGAACAGCGCCCCCTGCCGCCTGCGCAGACTGCGTACGCCCCGACACCGCTCTGCGCGCCGCGGCGTACGCTACGCCGGCGGGGTGCGTACGCTGCGCAAGCAGCTTAAACACCCGCGGTCTTAGCCTGTGTGCCGCGCTACGCAATCGGCGTAAGAGGCGGAGAGGAGGTGGGTGTTGGCATTGACTGGCATGCGCTCCAGCCAATGGAAGAGCGGGGCGGGGCGCGGTGGCCAATGGGCGGGGAGGGGGAGTGTCCGGCCGGGGCGTCTCGCGCTGGGTGACAGCTCGCGCGTGCTGGTGATGGCGGTAAATAAAGGGGACGGGGGGGCGAGGGGAGGTGGGGGGGGACACACGGGACGCGACCCCTCCTGAGGGCACAGAGGGACCGAGGGCTGGGGGGATATGGGGGCTGAGGAGGAGGAGAGGAGGGGTCTTCGGTACTCCCCCCCTCAAAGGGACACCCCCCCCCCGTCCTCCGTGGTGGGGCTGAGGCGGACCCCGCTACGCTCCCCCCTCATCCCTCACGGGGGTCGCCGCCTTTGTGTGCGGGCGGGACCCCCGCGCCGGGCTCGGCGGCTCCGCAACTTTGCCTTTGTTGAGGGAACATCCTCCCCTCTCCACGTTCCCCCCCTCATCCTCGGGATCACTCCCACCTCTCCAGACTCCCCCTTTATCCTCCCCTTCCTAAAATCCCCCCAAATCCTCCTTCCACCTCCTCCTTGCCGGGACCCTCTCCCCCTTCGCCGGGGCCGTGAGGGGTGCTGGGGGTCGTGGCTTTGCTGGGAAGGGGAAAAAAAAACCAAAACCTTTAAAAAACTCCCTTTAAACCTCCGTGCTGAGCTGGAACGGGGAAAGGGCAGGAAAACGGGGAAATTCGGTGCGGGTTTGTGTTTATTTAGGAAAAAAAAACAACCCTAAAAAGCCGTGCGTTTGTGTCCCCAAGAGGGGGGGAAGAGCTGAACTTAATCCGGGGGAGGGCTTGGCAGCAAAACTGCTCCAAAATCCCCCTTTTTAAACCTCCAAGGGGGTCTCCCCTTTGCCACGAGGGCTCCGGGAGCCTGGGGAATCACGGGTCAGGGATAAGCGAGCCCTTAAAAACGGGAATCCGGCGTAATTTTAAGGGAAAAAAAAATCCCCCGTTAATCGCTTTACACGTAGGGAACGAGCCCGATCCTTGTGTCAGAGCAGCTCCGGGTGGAACGGCGTGGGGAGAGCATCCCGTTATCCCGAAATCTTGGAGCTGGGAGAGTGGGAAGTTGTCTTTACTTTGCGGAGTTTTTTTTTTTTTTTTTTTTTGCTGTAGTTTTTAGTCAGGGAGAGATGCCTGGAGTGGCTGGGCTCGTCTGGTGTGAAACGAGGCAAAATTTGGTCCTTTCACGCTCCGCTGCCTCGGGGAAGATGCTCCTGGAGCCCAGGGATGGAGGTGGAGATTCCAGGGAAAGCGGATGGATTTCAGCGGGGATTTTTCCTGGAGTTTTCAGGCGTTCTTGTGAGGGGGAAAAAAAAAAAAAAGGCAGAAAGCAGCGGATTAAAAGGGATGATTTGTAGGCAAAAAATAAAGTGTTGTGGAGGGGGCTGAGAGCTGAGGAAATGTGGCTGGGATGTGGGGATGAGGATGGGAGAAAGAGCTGGAGGATGAGAGGGGATAAACTAGTGGAATTGTGAATTAAAAACTCCCCGTGGATGCGAGCAGTGTGGATTAAATTTGGATTAAATGACGTGTTGGGAGCTGCCCCGTGTGGAATTTTCACCAAAATTTGGCTGTTCTGCCTTGGGCAGCTGCCCTGGGGGAGCTCCTGTGGTTTATGCAGGGTCAGAGAGGTTGGGTGATGTTTAAAAACCCAAAAAGGAGAAGGCAACAAAAGCGTTTGGTGTTTTTAATTGCCTGGAGAACGGGCTGGGCGCAGATATTTGGGAGTGATGTGCCAAGTGTGAGCAGCATTTGATGTCTCTGTGCTTTCAGCAAACCATAAATGTGCATTTATCCCTCCCCTGATCATTCTCCCAGTGAATACGAGCTGACTCCAAGTGGAAAAGGGTGTTTTGAAGTTGGCAGATTTTTTTTTTTTTTTTCTTCCAGCGTGGAATAATTCCGGGTTTTGTGCAAGCTGGGTTTGTTACAAGAGAATTTTGCTTGTTCAGGAGCAGGGCTTGGACAATAGTCACACATGCAACGGGTTAGGGGCTAGAAAAGAGCCAAAAAAGCCCAAACTGGGGATTTTTTTTTGGCTGTTGTGTGGCCAAGGATTGTTAGGAAGGAATCTCTTGCTGCAATTCCTGCCGAGATTCCGGCTCCATGTGGTCCAAGCCTTGTGAGGATGGAGAAATTTGGGACCAGCCTCGTGTTCTGGGGCTGGGAGTGGTGACAACTGCTCAGTGGGGACAGAAAAAAGCACATTCAGGTTCTGGGTGGCTGGGTTTTTTTTTGTTTTTGGAGAGGATTTCTTGTGGCTGCTGCAGCTCTGCCCACATCACACGCTGCAGGTCGTTTTCCTCTGTGCTAAACACACTCACTTGTTAATTATTATTTTTAAGCAGCCCTCTGTTGTCTCAGCACCTCTGAACACGTGACAAGAAGCACTTGCTCAGCACCAAAAGTGGTTTATTCAGTATAAAGGACTGAAAATGCCTTTTAGATCCTGGTTTTTTTTCCCTTTTTTCCCCCCCTTCCTTAACTGTTTTTATACTGAAATATCACAGGGCTCGTAAAGTGAAATTTTAATGTTTTCTCAGCCCTCAGAAGATGTTAATGGATTGATTTAGAACAGCTAGTAAATGGAAATAATTCAAAATCATACAAAATTCTAAAAAAATCCTACAAAATTCAGCTGCTGGTGTGGAAGTGTGGATTCCTTCCCGAGTGTTTTTAGTTTTGGGGAAGCCTGGAAGGTTTTCTGAAGTTGACCCTAGCTCTGAGGCAGAACAAAACCGAGGGGTTTGGTTTAAAATGGTTATAAATAAACAGAGAAATAATAAATAAGTTGCCTGACAGCTCTGACTGTAAGTGGGAGCAGTGGCTGAGGTCAGGAGGAATGGGGAGATGGGGTTGTTTAAAGGTCTCCCCTCCAACCCTTGATTTTCTGCAGGAATCCTCTCCGGTGAGAATGAGAACTTCTCTCACTCTGTTTAACAACATTTGTGGTTTTCAGCTTGAATATTTCATCAAGGGTTGAGTTTGTTGCTGGGATTTTTATTTTTTTTATTTTCCCTTTGGGGAATGAAACCTTGGGAGATGTTTTTATCTCAGCAGCCTGATATTCATAAATCCTTCACCCTTCCCAAACCCCTTCACCTTCCCAAAATCTTCAGGCTTCCCAAACCCTTCACCTTTCCCAGAATCTTCCCCTTTCTCAAGCCCTTTCACCCTTTCCCAAAATCTTCACACTTCCCCAAATCCCATCACCCTTTCCCACAATCTTCCCCTTTCTCAAACCCTTTCAGCCTTTCCCAAAATCTTCCCCTTTCCCAAACCCCTTCACCCTTCCCAAAATCTTCCCCTTTCCCAAACCTTCTCCCCCAGACTCTTGTCTAAAAAAAGCCCCCCTTGAATTCCAGTGAAAGAAGGAGGACCCTCATTAGTGTCAAACCCTTAACGAGCCTTTGCTCCTGAGGATGCTGAGCAAACCCAAATTGTGGAACAGAAATGATTTAAAAGTCCCATTCAGAGCTGAGGATATCTCACTTGTTGGCTGATGTTTCCCTGTGTGCCCACAAATTCTCTTCACTTTGGGGTTTTGGGAGGTTTCAGCTCCAGGATGGATCAGGTGAGGGGAATTCCAGAGCACCCCATGAGAACAAAACAGATGAAAAGGGAGAGGAGGTAAAACTGGAGGTGAGGTTCTGCCCTTTGCCAGGGTTTTTGGGGTGGAATTTTAGGTGAGCTAAAGCTGATTATTTGTCTGTTTGCTGTAATTGGTATCCTGCTGCGCTGAGGAAAATTCAGATTAAAACCCACTGTTCTGCTGGCTGTGAAAGGAAAAAATAATTCCCTTTTTGCAACAGCGTGAAGGAGTGTCTGTAGTAGGCAGAAAAGAACACAAAGCTGCCAAGTTTATATGTTTTTCCTAATTGTTGTTAATGAGCTTTTAGCTTGCAAGATGATAATGAGGAGCACGTGAGCTGTTACACCTCCAGCTGGTGACAAATCAGCTGAAATCCCTCAGAAAACAGCAAATTGTTGGGACCCACCTTGAGATTTTTGAAAGAACACTGGCTAGGTGAGTTCCTTTAATTAGCTAATTATGTGATTATTCACTGAGAAGTCTGGCTTTGCTGAGGGAGTAAAAAAATACCTGAAAACCAGGAGCTGTTCTTGTTCCTCCCCACGGCGCTCCCACTTCTCTCCTCTCTCTGCTGGGCTCTGGAATTCAGATTTCAGCTGCTTTTCCAAATGGAGACAGAGAGCTGCAATCCAGGGATGTGACAGCTCCAAGTTCCTCTGAAATGTGTCTTGTGTAACGTGTCAGTCGTGACAAATGGACTATTTAAAGAAAGGTTCTGACTGAGGAGGTGTTTTTGCAGCAGTTTTAAGGAGTTTGCTGACTGAAATGCCAAAGCACATCCTCAGGAATCCCCCCACAAGGCTGGGATCTCTAAATAACTTGGATTTTAAAGGAAATAATTGGTTGGGGGGGATGGTGTAGACCACAAAAATATTCTAGATTTACAAGAAAATGGCATTAATTATGCTGAAAAAATGCCATTATTAGAATGGCATTAATTATTCTGAAAAAAACAATCCATGTAAAACTCAGTTATTCTTTAAAAAACCCCTGAAATCAGCTGTTTATTCCCTGGAGTTGTGAGAAAGAGCCCTGAGCTTGGATTTAATGATGTTTAATCATTCTTTCAAAAACACAAAGGAGGCACTAAAAGCTGTTCAGCTGAGCTAGAAAGAACTAAGAGCTCTAAGTGAGGTTCAAAAGTGATTTAGTTGCAGAGGTAAATCCATAATCCCACCAGTCAGGAGTTAATCTGTCATCAGACTAAGACTAGAAGCAAATCTATTTAACTAAGAATAGTTAATTCACCTGAAGCAGAGCAGGGATGGAGATCCTGCTCAGCAGAGTTTGTTTGGAGGAAATAAAAAATATTCATGATGGAGAGAGGAAACAGCAAGTGGCTTTCAAAAAGGGGAAAAAAAATCTCCTTTGGAATTTGTTCTGCTTTTTTCCTGCACTTCCCAGGATGGCTGGATCTGCTGGTTTGGATAATGTGGAAATAAATCAGAAATAGGAAGGAAATATCCTGGTTATCCTAAAATTAGAAGGGTTTAGGAACAGCTTTTTGTGGCATCAAACCCAAATTTACCTCTCCCTCCTCACTCTCCTTGTCCTGTTGTTGTTTCATCTGAGGACAAATTGAAGGGATGAACTTTAACCTCTTAGGAGGATAATTTATTAAAATAACAGATGCTGCAGGACGGGGCCTGGCTTGATCTGCAGCTCTTAAGGAAGATTAACAACCTGAGAGTTCACAAATCAGGGTCCTGCTCCCACCTCGGCCTGTGGGCAGGACAAAGGCACCACTCACATCCTGCAATCCACAAATAAAAAAGGATTTCAGCCCACTATCAGCAAATCAGGAATAATTTTAGATTTGAACAAGTGAATTTCTTCTTTTTGTACCAAAATATAGAGGCACAAACCTCGGGCAGGGCTGGGGCTGAAAAGACAAATTTTGGTTTTATTTTATTTTGAACAAATTTTATTTCAAATTTAGTTTTAGTGGTTTAGTTTTTATTTCAGATCTCTGTTTGGATGAGCAGGGATTGCTGCCTGGATTGGCTTTTCCCAGCACAGAGCAGGCCCAGCAGCTGAGCAGGAGAAGAGGATGTGTAAATCCCTTAATTCTTTGTTGGCAAGAAAACACAGAAGCCCTTGGTGGAGCCCCAGGGTCCAAGTGGAGGGCTCAGAGATTTTCTATTTCCAGAGCTGGGCACACAGCAGCTCTCTCCACGTGGGAATGTGGGAATTCTTATGGATCCTGTCCAGAAATCCCTTTGAGCACCTTGGGCTTTGCTGGGCAGACAAATCAAACACCAAACCCCTCCCTGTGCTGGGAGAAATTGCATAATTGGCTGTGATTTCCTCTTTTTTACCCATTTATAACAATTTCTGCTGTTGTAAAACCCAGAGAAAAATTTCTGCTGTTACGCAAACCCACAGAAAATTTTCTGCTGTTCTGCCTCACTCATTTAGGGTTAAAAACCCCAAATAATTGATTGGCAAAGCAGATGCTGGAGAGGGCTGTGAAAACTTGGTGTTATTTTTGTCTGGGGCTCCTGAAAGCATCAGAGGCTCCTTCCCTGCCCAGAGCCCACAATTCCCTGTGGAATTGTGCTCTCCTCTTTTCCTTCTCCCTGGGGAGAGTCAGGCAGGGCCTGCTGGGGCTTGGTGGCCTCTGCCACCTCCCTGGGACCAGATCTGCTCCCAGGATGGGCTCCTGCCTAATCCAGCAGGGATTTCACCAGCCTGGAGCTGAGTTTTGTTCCAAAAAGAGCAGCAGAGGAGTGCCCAGAAGTCAGCAAGTGCTGCCTGCTGTAATCCCTCTTTGTGTCTGGCACAAAGGGATCCTGCCAGAGGCTGGGATTCCACTGCTGCCACAGGAGCCCGAGGTGCTGCAGCTGCCAAACTTCCCCTCCTCCCTGTGCCAGGGGTTCATTTCGCTGGAATTCCCCTTTTTGAGACAGAATTTGGGAATGCTGGAGGTGCTCCAGGTCGGAGCACAACCAGCTCAGGTCTGCATTCAATCCTAGAATGGCTGAAACTGGAAAAGACCTTTAAGGTGATCAGGTGGGATTGGAGTAGGATTTTCCCTGTGGAAAGGCTGATTTTTGGGATTTGCAGTCCATCATCTGTGAAGTGTCTCAGCTCTGGATGTGTTGTTTTCCTGGTAAATGGGATGTGCTTGGTGGGATGAGAATGGTTCAAGAGTGTGGGGAAAAGCAAAAATGCTTCCAGCAGGCTGGAAAATTTGGGATTTGTGTGGCTGGCTGTGATTTAAAGGAATGATAAAAAAAGTAGGAATCTGAGGGAAGGCTGCTGATCTCTGCTCCTGCTTTGTCACCTTGGGGTGATTTGGTTTCACCTACTTTAAATTTTCAAAATTCTAAACTCATGTGGCAGTGCAAACACACAGCTCATCCCTTTATGGAGTGAAGGATTTCACCTCCTCTTTGCCTTTTCCATGATTATTTCCAAACCCTGCTCCATTCCCAGGGATCTTCAGGAATGTCAATAGAAGACACATGTGCAGCTCTTTGTGTGGAGTTGGAATTCCAGCTCTTGGAAGAGGCCAAGGCTTTTGGTGGAGTCATAAATTTCCCTCCTAACCAACCCAGAAGGAGTTTGGTGCCTTCTCTGACTCCTTGGAATTCACCAGGAGAAGCAGAGGGAAGTGATTTTTTTCCACCAGGAACAGCAAAAAAAGGGCAGGATTGGGTTATTTTATCCAGATTTTCCTATAGTGTTGCAAAAAAAAAAAAGATTAAAAACAACCCCCAAATGTGCTTTATTTAATGTGACACCAATTCCCAATGGTTCTGTGCTTCACTTCTGCCATCCCCAGGAGGGGGGTGAAGGAATGAGTGGAAAAACCTGAGCTTCCCACCTGTCCTGGCAGATGCTTGCCAGGAGTTTGTGCTCTTTTATTTATTCTGGAATCACCTTTTGGACAAATAAAAGCAGCATCATTCCAGGGTTGAACACCCAGCACCTCTCCTGGCCCCTGGATTAGGTTTTTTTTTTTTTTTTTTTGGTTTCTTGCAGATTTATTTAGAAAAAGAAAGTGGCTGCTGTCACCAGATGCCTGCAGATGGCTTTAATCAGGTTCCAAACGTGCAACAATGGCACAAAGGAGCAGAAGGAGCTCGGGTGGTTTCTTGTAACTCTCTTTTAGGGGCAGCAGCCAAATTGTTCCTGCTGCAGTTGGTTCTGGGAGCTGTTAGAGGAGCTCACTGTGAGGTTTTTTTCCAGGATTCTGAGCCATGCAAGGCAGGAAAGTGGGGTTTGCCCCAGTGTTTAAGTGATTTACAAGGTGAGAAGTTTTCAAATAGCCTCTAAAATGTTATTAGCTGAACTAATACCCCCAGTTTGCTTTTATTCCCTGGGGGGGGGCGGGGTTCACTTTTACTCATCTTTAATGGATTGCAGTGCTCCAAGTGATTCCTTCTCCCTCTTTTTCTTCCCCATCTCCATGCAGAGCATCCAAGTGGTTCCTTCTCCCTCTTTTCACTTATCCCTATTTTCCCTTCTCCCTCTTTTTGCTTTCTCCCTCTTTTTCCTCCCTTTTTCATTTCCCTTCTCCCTCTTTTCCCCTTCTCCCTCTTTTTCCCTTCTCCCTCTTTTCCCCTCTTTCTCTTTCTTTCCCCTTCTCCCTCTTTTTCCTTCTCCCTCTTTTTCCTCCCTCTTTTCTTTTCCCTTCTCCCTCTTTTTCCCTTCTCCCTCTTTTTCCTCCCTTTTTTCTTTCCCCTTCTCCATATTTCTTTTCCTTTCTCCCTCTTTCTTTTCCTTTCTCCCTCTTTTTTCCTTCTCCCTCTTTCCCCCTTTTCCCCCTTTTTCCTCCCTTTTTCTTTTCCCTTCTTACTCTTTTCCCTTCTCCCTCTTTTCCCTTCTCCCTCTTTTTCCTCGCTTTTTCTTTCCCCTTCTCCCTCTTTTTATCCCTTTTTTCTTTCCCCTTCTCCCTATTTCTTTTCCCTTCTCCCTCTTTTTCCCTTCCCCCTCTTTTTCCCTTCTCCCTCTTTTCCCTCCCCATCCCTTCTCTGGAAAAGATCTAAGTAAGTGAGAAAAGGAAGATTTTATAGAGATTCCTTAAAATCAGCTTTTATGGAAAAAAAACCAACAAGCCCAAGAGTTAAACCTGATAATTACAAAGAGCAGAGCTCTGAGTGTTTCTTTCCAGAGCTTTTGCAATCCCAGGTGTTCATTCCCCATCCCTAAATCCTGGTGTTGCTCATGGCTTGTCCCATCCAGTTTGGGATTTCTGGGGCAGCTCCTGCCCTGTGATCTGTGCCAGGTTTGTTTTGAGGTTTGTTTTTCCCTCACCTCGTGCCTGTGTTTACAGCTCCTGACTCACAAATCCTGTTCCCCTTTAATCCCAGGAGGAGATTGGCACAGAGTGTTTGTGTGCATGTGGAAAAGAGAGGAAAACTTCTCTCCTCAGTCCTGTGCCAGCTTTTCCAGGGATTATTTCACACTCTGGTGTGCAGAGCTGGACCTGCAGCTGCTCCAGCTGCCTTTGGAACGTGGGAGAATTTATTCCAATCCTTTTTTTTTTCATGGAAAGAGTCAAAAATCTGAGTCAGCAGGAGAAATGTGAAGAACTCTGGTGGGTGGAGAAGCTTCACTTTCGAGGGAAAACCTCTCATCCAAGTGGTTTGGGGTTAAACAAACACAATTCCTTCCTAACATTCAGATGTGGAATTATGGCCTGGATTTGTGAGGGAATTATCTGTGAATACCTAAAAAAGAGAAGAGGGGAATATCAAATGCAGCATCAAAGGTGCTTTTGTGCTGGGAATTCCTGAATTTGGACATGACAAAGCTGCTTTGTCAGCTGGCTGAGGTGCTTGGAATCCCTTCCCTTTTTCAAGCAGGAAATCTCCTGGCCCAGCACAGGAAAAGCCAGAGCAGTTGACAAAAGGCTGCTGATTTATCTCCTGCATTGTCACACAGGATTCCTTCCTCTGGTTTTATTTTATTTTATTTTTAATTCCCTGGATCTGCTGTGGGAGTGATTTCCTGAGACAAACCCAGCAGCTCTTCCTCCTTGGGAATTGAGGAGAAATTCAATGTTTTTTGAAAATCACATTTCACAGAACCCATGAGCAACTAGCTGTTTGATGAATCCCTAAAAAATTCTGTCCTTCAGGCCTATTTTTTGTTCCAAAGTAGAAATTTGATGTGCTGGGGAGGCTGAAGGGTTAAATTCCCCACACTGTCGCATATGGCAGTGAGCAGAATCACAGATGTTGATGATACAACATAATTAGTATTCTTTTATGTAAATGAAGGCTGTCAGTGTTACCACAGTGTCTGCACTCCTGCAAGCTGGAATTTCTGCCACTTGCTCTCACTGAGGTGAAGGATTCTAAATAAAATTCCAGGATTTTTATATCCACACCTGAGGGGGAAAATTAAGAGGAAAGAGGAGGAAAAGCAGCTCAGGGAGGGAAAAAGGTGAGGAAGAGATTGTTCCAAGTTGGAAAAAAGAGACCAAATCAATCCTTTGTTTAGGTGAGGATTTCCAAAATCCTTTCCTCATCCTGGGATTTGGGAGGGAGTGAGCCCAGCCCAGGGGAATTTCTGAGCTGGTTTAAATAAAAACCTCAGTGGTTCTTTGGGTGCTGAAGTGGCCACTTGAGCTTTCAGTGGAGTCCAAGAGAAAGAACTGAAGAGCTTTGATATTTCTCTAAGAGATTCCATCCTCCACAGCAATAGCACGGATAAAGGTGGTAATTAAAGCAAATTTGTGTCATTTGAGGCCACTAAAAATGCATTTCCTTCACCTGGCCAGCTCCCTGCCCACCCATGCAGTGAGGGCTCAGTCCCTGCCTCAAAGCTTTGGCAAGGGTTTGACTTTGCACCTCATAAAATGATGTTTTAACCACACATCCTGTGTGCCAGGCCCCTGTGTAACTAACTTCATTCAGATCTGCTTTTCCATTCTCTTCTATCTCTGTTTTTTTCCCAATTTTTCCCATTTTTTTCTCCTCTCTGGTTATTTTGTTGCACTTTGCACCTGCCAGCTCCTCATTGCTTCCTTTTTATTGTTTGAAAAAGCACCTAGAACTGAAATTTAACTGAGCACAGCTTTTCTTTTTTTGATCTTTCCCCCTTCTCCTCCCTCTGTCTCTCACCAGGCAATTGAAGCAGCCAAAAATCCAAGTGATCACAGGAGGGCCACATTTTTTCCTCCTGTTTATTTCTTTTTTTTGACTCCCATTTTTTCCCTCTGCCATATGTTGGGTCACCCACTACAAAAGCCTCACCATGAAGAGGCTCCATGTGATCAGCAGATTTTTTACAGCCCTGCTCAAATAAAAAAAAAATGAAAGCAGGGAGTGAAATGGAATGGAATTTTGGGTGTGAGAATTCGGGATCCTGGGGGTAATTCCAGAGAATTCTTTCTGGGATAAATGAGTTCTGCACTGAGGGGTTAATGATGCTCCTGCCAGCATTCCAGCCTTGCTTTCTGTGCATCACCAGGACATTTTCCCCTCTCTCTCCAGGGCTTTGAAGCTGCCTGGCCATGAGGAGTTCCCAGTAATTAAATTCTCCAGGACAGTGGGAGGATGATGGGGCTGCTGCGCTCCCGGGACGCGGCGGGGCCGAGGAGAGGATGTGTGAGCTGCACCCTGTGAGTAGCCTGGGGATCTGACCCTTCCTTCTGCCCCAGAGCCTTGGAGGGACTGGGAAAGGATCCACAGTTCACTGGGCATCTTCTGTCCAACTGGAATTCTCCTAAGGCACAGAAGATGGACATCTTCTGTCCATCTTCTGTGCCTTAGGAATTTGGCTTTTCATACATTTGTAATCCTGTAATTCTCTAGTGGTGGAGGAGAGGATGTGTGAGCTACACCCTGTGAGTAGCCTGGCTCTGACCCCTCCTTCTGCCCCCAGAGCCTTGGAGGGACTGGGAAAGGATCCACAGTTCACTGGGCATCTTCTGTCAAACCAATCTTTTATTAAGATTTAGGATTTTAGCTTTTCATACATTTATAGTCCTGTAATTCTTTAGTGTATGACTCTAAACTCCATATCCAGAGTCAGCTGCTGCTTTCCCATTTTGACACAATTCCTCTCCAGACCTGGGAGTCAAGGACACCTCAGTGCCTCAGACCCTGAGAGATGTGAACAAAACTGAGCTGGGGGAGCAAACTTGGGGTCAGTGGCTTCATTACCTGAAGCTCTAATTGGCAGATTAAGGTTCGAATGTGGGGAGTTTGGGGTGTCCTGTGCAGGGCCAGGAGTCAGATTTGGTGACCCTTTTTGTCTCCTTCCAGCTGGGGTTATCCCATAACCCTACAATGACATTTCCAATCCACATTGCAGCTCTCCAACCCTTTTCCTTGGGGTTTTTGCCCCCCAAGGTTGGAGCAGCAACTCCTCCTGTGAGACACGGAAAGATGCAAATGTGGGGAATTTGGGATGTCCTGTTCTGGAGTAGGAGTCAGATTTGATGATCCTAATCCTTGCAATTATCCTACAAGGAGATCTCAAATCCATGTCACAGCTCTAAAATTCTTTCCCTTGTGTTTTTTCCCCCTGAGGTTGGAGCAGCAACTCCTCCTGTGAGACACGGACAGATGCAAATGTGGGGAATTTTGAATGTTGTGTGCAGGGCCAGGGGTCAGATTTGATGATCTTAACCCTAACCCTATCCCCTCCCTTCCAATGACCCTACAAGGAGATTTCTGCTGCCTGTCACAGCTCTAAAACCCTTTCCCTTGTGTTTTTTGCCCCCGAGGTCGGAGCAGCAACTCCTCCTGTGAGACATGGATAGATGCAAACATGTGGGGCGGCTACGACTCGCCCAGGACCACTCGATCCTGAACCCCCAGAAGTGGCAGTGCGTGGACTGCCACACCACCGAGTCCCTCTGGGCCTGCCTCAAGTGCTCCCACGTGGCCTGCGGGCGCTACATCGAGGAGCACGCCCTGAGGCACTTCCAGGAGACCCGGCACCCCTTGGCCATGGAAGTGCACGAGCTCTACGTCTTCTGTTACCTCTGCCAGGATTACGTCCTCAATGACAACCCCGAGGGTGACCTGAAGCTGCTGAGGAGCTCCCTGTCGGCCATCAAGGGGCAGAGGAGCGGGAGGACGCTGCGCTCCATGGCGCTGGCCGAGGATGCCTGGAGGAGGAGGAGCCCCCAGGGCCAGTCCCAGATGCTCACGGCGCTGTGGCACCGGCGCCAGGCCCTGCTGGCGAGGGCTCTGCGCACCTGGTTCCACAAGAGCTCCCGGGGACAGCTGAAACTGAAGGAGAAAAAACAGATGGAGGAGCTGGAGAAGAAGAAGGAGGCGGCTCGGCAGCGGAGGCAGGAGATGAAGAGGCAGCTCCTGGAGGAGCTGGCCAGCACTCCCCCCAGGAAGAGTGCCAGGCTGCTGTCCCACGTGCACAGGGAGAGCTTGATCCCAAGGAAATTCAGGGAGGTGGCCACAGCTTCCCCTACCTCAAGGCAGGTGCAGAGCAGCAGATTGAAGCAGTTCTACTCCATCCGGCGGCAGCCCCTGATGACGCCCGGGGTGACGGGGCTGAGGAACCTGGGCAACACTTGTTACATGAACTCCATCCTGCAGGTGCTCAGCCACCTCCAGAAGTTCCGAGAATGTTTCTTGACTCTTGATCTCTGTGAAACAGAAGAACTTTTAGCTAAAACTGTGAACGGGAGGGCCAGGATGCCTGGCAAGCTGGCGAACGGGGCCGCTGCTAACGAGCCGGGGAAGCCTGACAAGGTTCAGAGCTCTCCGGCCGGCTTGAACGGGGGCTCCTCCATCAGCCGCAGCTTGGAGCTGATCCAGCCCAAGGAGCCCAGCTCCAAGCATATCTCCCTGTGCCACGAGCTGCACACCCTGTTCAGGGTGATGTGGTCTGGCAAGTGGGCCCTGGTGTCCCCGTTTGCCATGCTGCACTCCGTGTGGAGCCTGATCCCGGCCTTCCGCGGCTACGACCAGCAGGACGCGCAGGAGTTCCTGTGCGAGCTCCTGGACAAGGTGCAGCAGGAGCTCGAGTCCGAGGGCAGCAGGCGCAGGATCCTCATCCCCTTCTCGCAGAGGAAGCTCACCAAGCAGGTCCTCAAGGTGGTCAACACCATTTTCCACGGGCAGTTGCTCAGCCAGGTATGGAATTGCTTTTCCACAGGGATCAGCTGGAGCCGTTCACACCGAGGAGCAAAGGCTCTGCATGCTGAGGATCCCATTTAGGAATCTCTTAGGAATTCCCAATTCCTGAGGGAAAAAATCCCTTGAATTGCCACCATTTCCATCCTTGCCACATTTAGCACAAATTCACTTCAGTTGTGCCACTTGTGGATGAGACCTGCACAAGCACAGAAGTCCTGAGCCCCTGGTTTTAGGCTGTTAATGTGTTTGGTCCTGAGGTTTTAGACTTTGAATGTGTTTGGTCCTGAGGTTTTAGGCTTTAAGTGTGTTTAGTCCTCAGGTTTTAGGCTTTGAATGTGTTTGGTCCTGAGGTTTTAGGCTTTGAATGTGTTTTTAAGGTGCCTTTGCTTTCTCTTTCTTTTGCTTCTTTCTGATGTTGTTTCTGTGCCTGGAAAGAACATGATGAGGCTGGACAAAAATATATATATATAAAGCTAAAACCTGAGGCATCACCTGTGGTGATTTGGGGTGTGCTGGGCAGGGCCAGGAGTCAGATGTGATGATCCTAACCGAGGCCCCCTTCCAATGACCCTACTAGGAGATTTCAGATCCATGTTACAACACTAAAACCCTTTTCCCTTGTGGTTTTTGCCCCCCAAAGCAGCAACAGCTCCTGTGAGATATGGATGGATGCATATGTGGTGATTTGGGGTGTGCTGGGCAGGGCCAGGAGTCAGATTTGATGGCCCTTCCACTTGGGGAAGGCCCAAAGTGGTGAGAATTCCCTGCATTTCAGATTCCACCACAAAGCCAGCTGTGTGTGTCCCTGTGTCCCTGTCCCAGGTCACCTGCAGGACGTGCAACTACAAATCCAACACGGTGGAGCCCTTCTGGGACCTTTCCCTGGAGTTCCCAGAGCGGTACCATGCCCTGGAGAAGGGCATCCTGCCCGTGCCCCAGGCTGAGTGCCTGCTCACTGAGATGTTGGCCAAATTCACCGAGACAGAAGCCCTGGAGGGGAGGATCTACGCCTGTGACCAGTGCAACAGTGAGTGCCACCACCCCCTGGCACTGCCCCCTGCCCCTGCAGGGTGGGAAAGCATCATTGCTGAGTGGGTGTGCTTGGAACTGAGCCTGGAATAAATCCTGCCCCAGAAATTGGGGGAGTTCAGCTTCGGCTTAACTCGGTTTGCTTTGGTTCTCTGGGAGGAAAAAGAAATGAAATGAATTTTAATACTTGGGAATTAAATAGCTGAGGAATTCTGAATGGCATTTAAGGAATTCTGAATGATTTGTAAGGAATTCTGAATGGCTGAGGAATTGTGAATGGCTGTTAAGGAATTCTGAATGATTTGTAAGGAATTTTGAATGGCTGAGGAATTCTGAATGGCTTTTAAGGAATTCTGAATGGCTCAGGAATTCTAGATCAATAAGAGATTTAAAATGGCTTTTAAGGAATTCTGAATGATTTTTAAAGAATTCTGGATGATTTTTAAGGAATTCTGAATGATTTTTAAGGAATTCTAAATGGCTTTTAAGGAATTCTGAATGGCTTTTAAGGAATTTTAAATGGCTCAGGAATTCTAGATCAATAAGAGATTTAAAATGACTTTTGAGGAATTCTGAATGATTTTTAAGGAATTTTGATAGGCTTTTAAGGAATTCTGAATGGCTGAGGAATTCTGAATGGTTTTTAAGGAATTCTGAGTGGCTCAGGAAGCATTTTCCAGCTGGAAGGAGTCAGGGCAAAGGCCCCAAGTGCCAGGAGCAGTGTGGGCACTGCTGCCAGAGCTGCTGCAGGAGCTGGGGCTGTACAAATCCAATTAACAGGTGCAGTGCTAATTGGGATCTCTGACAGCCACCTGGCCCCTTCTGCTCCAGCCTTTCCTGGGGAGAGGAGGGAGGAATTCTTCCTCTTTTCCAGCTTTGCCATTGCTGGGAGCATTTTTTAAATGATTCTGTGAGAAACTCAAAGTAGCAGAGAGAATAAAATATGGAATATTTGTGAGCTGGAATTCTTCTGCTGGAACTGCTGCAGCCCAGGAAATCTTTGGCTCAACATTCCAACAGGAAAAACTCAGATTTGTCACTGAGAGGTGACAAATGTTTGTGTGATGGGGAGAAAGAAATTCTGAAATGTTTTTTCCTGCTGGAAAACAAACAAACAAACAAACATTTCACCCTGTGCAGGTTTTTCTCTTTGGGGAATTAACAGGATCCTGATAATTTTTGCCTTGGGGGGGGTTTGGGGTTTTTTTTTTGGCAGGCAAACGGCGAAAATCTTCTCCCAAACCTCTTGTTCTGAGCGAAGCTAAAAAGCAGTTGCTGATCTACAGACTACCTCAGGTCCTCCGGCTGCACCTTAAACGCTTCAGGTGAGGCACTGAGCCCTGGATTTTGGGGGAAAAATGACCAAAAATGGGACTTGAAATGCCCTCGGTTCCTGCTAAAAGCAGCTGTGTAACTCCTGAGCCGTCACATCAGTGAAACCCCCTCGTGTTGCCTCTTTGCAGGGTTTTTTTTCTCTGTCAAAATTTAATATTTTGTGCATTTTAATCCTTCATTTCTTTTGGGTTTTACTGGAGTTTGCAGGCAGCTCGGGAGGAGAAGTCAGTGAGCTGAGTGAAAGGTGGGAGACTGAGAGGGTTCAGTGCCAATATTGGCTGTTTACCTGTGGAACAGAAAGCAGAAAAATTTTCCTCAAAACGTGAGGAAAAGTCTCTGAGGTGTTTAGGGTGGGTTTATGGGTAGCACTGAGGATTTTAAAGGTGGTCAGAGGAGAAATCTGCCTCAAAAATACCCCACCTAAAACAAGAAATATCAATGGCAGGGGGAGACCCCACCTAAAATAAAAGTTTTTAATGGCAAAGGGAGATTTTGGGGTGAAACCCCCAGATTTGGTGGCACTGAGCACCCTGAGTGTGGGGTTTGTGTGGGGTGGGGGTTCCTGCGGGGGATTTTGGGACAAAACCCCTGGATTTGGTGGCATTGAGCACTCTGAGTGTGGGATTTGTGTATTTGGGGGGTTCCTGCAGGGGATTTTGGTTCAAACCCCCAGACTGGGTTCTCCTGAGCACCCTGAGTGTGGGATTTGTGTGTTTGGTAGGTTTTTGCAGGGGATTTTGGTTCAAACCCCCAGATTTGGTTCTGCTGAGCCCCCTGAGTGTGGGATTTGTGTGTTTGGGGGGTTTTTGCAGGGGATTTTGGTTCAAACCCCCAGATTTGATTCTCCTGAGCCCCCTGAGTGTGGGATTTGTGTATTTGGTGGGTTTTTGTAGGGGATTTTGGTTCAAACCCCCAGATTTGATTCTCCTGAGCATCCTGAGTGTGGGATTTGTGTGTGGGATGTTCCTTCAGGAGATTTTGGTTCAAAACCCCCAGACTGGGTTCTCCTGAGCACCCTGAGTGTGGGATTTGTGTATTTGGTGGGTTTTTGTAGGGGATTTTGGTTCAAAACCCCCAGACTGGGTTCTCCTGAGCACCCTGAGTGTGGGATTTGTGTGTTTGGTGGGTTTTTGCAGGGGATTTTGGTTCAAACCCCCAGATTTGGTTATGCCGAGCCCCCTGAGTGTGGGATTTGTGTGTGGGGTGTTCCTTCAGGAGATTTTGGTTCAAACCCCCAGATTTGATTCTGCTGAGCCCCCTGAGTGTGGGATTTGTGTGTTTGGTGGGTTTTTGCAGGGGATTTTGGTTCAAACCCCCAGACTGGGTTCTGCTGAGCCCCCTGAGCACAGGATTTATGTGTTTGGTGGGTTTTTGCAGGGGATTTTGGTTCAAACCCCCAGATTTGATTCTCCTGAGCATCCTGAGTGTGGGATTTGTGTGTGGGATGTTCCTTCAGGAGATTTTGGTTCAAAACCCCCAGACTGGGTTCTGCTGATCCCCCTGAGCACAGGATTTGTGTTTGCAGGTGGTCTGAGCGCAATCACCGTGAGAAGATCGGGGTCCATGTCCTCTTTGAGCAGGTATTAAACATGGAACCTTACTGCTGCAGGGACTCTCTGCCCTCCCTTGCCACAGAGACCTGTGTCTATGACCTCTCAGCTGTGGTGATGCATCACGGGAAGGGGTTTGGCTCAGGACACTACACAGCCTATTGCTACAACACGGAGGGAGGTGCGTGAGCTGGCCCCGGGCAAATCCCCTCCCAACCCTCTCCCCTTCCTCACATCCCTTGGCTTTTCCCTCCCTTGGAATCCTTCCCCAGGATTCCAGTTCCTTGGGATCCACTCCCTGCCCTTCAGTGGTTTGTTTTCCTCACTGTATTATTTTTTGTTATTTTTTAAAATATTTTTCTTGTCATTTATTTTTGCTTTTTTTTGGGTTTTTTTTTTTTTTTTTTTTTTCCCTGGGAATGGTGGGAATTCTTCATTCTGCCAAAGCTGCTGCAGCTGGGTTTGCTCAGGATCCTGGGGATTGAGGAGATGAACAGAAAGTGTTTTGAGGCTGGAAAAACAGGAACTATTCATGAGCAACATCCGCAGGGGGCTGGGAGATCCCAGCAGCTGGATCAGGACAGGCTCTGCCTTCCTGGCTGCACAAATTGGGAATTTTTGGCTGCCTGATTCAGCTTTTGGGCTGATTAAATGATGTTTTGATATTCCTAAGGCACCCCAAAAATTATATCTTAAAAATTAAATTTAAATTATATTTTAAAAATATATGAAAAGTGATATTTAAAAAGTCTATTTAAAACTATATTTTAAATTTATGTAAAAGTTATATTAAATAATCTTTATAATATATATTTCTAATATTTATGCAATAATATATTTAACCAGTTGTGTTACCATTATATTTATATTAAAATATATTGAAAATGATATTAAAACCATTTTCCAGCTAACAGGAGAAGTCAGAGTTGCCTTTTCTCCTGTGGATGTTTCCTGTGAGCAGTTCCAAAATCCACAGGGATCCTGCCTCAGCTGAGAGGGTTTTTTTTCCCTTTTCCCAGGTTTTTGGGTGCACTGCAATGACTCCAAACTGAATGTATGTAGCGTGGAGGAGGTGTGCAAGACCCAGGCCTACATCCTCTTCTACACTCAGAGAACGCTGCAGGACAAAGCAGGAATCCCAGAAAAACAACTCCAAACTCAGGTGTTTGCCACCCAAAACCAGTGACAAGGACACAAAAGTGACATTCCCACCAGGGGAAACACTCCCAGCTGCTTTTGGGAACTTCTGGGGTTCATCTTCCCCTGATTTGGGGGGAAGCTGCAGGGATGGGATCAGGGCGGGGATGGGATCGGGGCAGGGACGGGATCAGGGCAGGGATGTGATTGGGGCAGGAATGGGATCAGGGATCGGGGGAGGGATGGGATCAGAGCAGGAATGGGATCGGATAGGAATGGAATCAGGGATGAGAACGGGAATGGGATCAGGGCAGGGATGGGACAGGAATTGGATCAGGGATCAGGGCAGGGATGGGGTCAGAGCAGGAATGGGGTCAGGGCAGGGATGGGATGGGGCATGAGTGGGATCAGGGATCAGGGCAGAGATGGGATCGGGGCAGAGATGGGATCAGGACAGGAATGGGATCAGGGATGAGAATGGGATCAGGGCAGGGATGGGGTCAGGGCAGGAATGGGATGGGGCAGGAATTGGATCAGGGATGGGATCATAGCAGGAATGGGATCAGGGCACAGAGCTGGAATGGGATCGAGCAGGAATGGGATCAGGGCAGGGATGGGATCAGAGATGAGAGCAGGCATGGGAGAGCAGGGATGGGATCAGAGCACTGCCTGGATTTCCATCCCAGGCTGGATTTCAGCTCCATCCCAGGCTGGATTTTCCCTGGATTTCCATCCCAGGCTGGATTTCCCTGGCAGCAGCAGCAGCTGCTGGCTCCCAGGGCTGGGCTCGTCCCTGTCTCTCTCTCGGGTGTGAAATAGAAATCATGTTTTTATGATTTTTTTGTTTTGTTTTGTTTTTTATTTTGTAAATCTTTACTCTTTTTACACCTTGTTTTTTTGTAAGCTGAATTTTCTTATTAAGAAAAAAGAAAGAAAAAAACAAACAAAGAGGAAAAAAAAAAGAAAGAAATTCCAGTGGGTTCTGTTGTTATTCCATAAAATTTAATAAACATCTGGGGGTGGGGGGTACAGGAGGAAATTCCATGAACATCCTCGAGGAAACAACTCCCGAAGGAACGAATGGGAAACCAATTCTTCCTCTCACCATTAAACCTTTTGTCCTTGTCACTGCTCCAGGCAGGACAGGGGGGACCAGAGCAGCTCCAGGTGGGATCTGAGCAGCTCCAAGGGAACCAGAGCAGCTCCAGGTGGGTCAGAGCAGCTCCAAGGGAACCAGAGCAGCTCAAGGTGGGATCTCAGCAACTGCAGGGGGGTCAGAGCAGCTCCACAGCTCCAGTCCTGGTGGGAGGGCGAGCTCTGCTCCCAGCAGCTCCGGCTCCTTCCTGGGACAGGAGGCAGCACCGTCAGGGGAGCTGGTTCTGCTTTAAAAGGGGGTAAAAAGGGGGTTCTGTGGGGTTTGGGGCAGGCTCACCCCTGATTTGTGTCACCTCAGGTGGTGACAGCGCTGTCCTGGAGGGGCAGGGTGAGTCTGGGGGGTTTGTTCAGCCTCGGGGGGGCTGCAGCTTCAAACTCTGCTGAGCAGGGACAGCAGCCAGGAAAGGGCTGGGTTTGGGAGACTGAGGGTGGATTTTGGGAAAGATTCCTCCCCCAGAGGGTGCTGGGCACTGCCCAGGGAATGGGCACGGCCCCCAGGCTGCCAGGGATGCCCAGGTGGGAGTTTGGGATCTCAGGGATGCCCAGGTGGGATTTTGGGGTGCTTGTGCAGGGCATGGGCTGGATCTGATCCCCGTGGGTCCCTCCCAGCTCAGGACATTCCCGATCCCGCGCCTCGGTCCCTCCCCAGGGCTGACCGGAGCTACGGGACGGGCTGCGGGGCCATCAGGTCGATGTCGGTCAGGTTCCGGGCCACCCAGACCCCGGCGGCAAACAGCCCCAGGTTCAGCAGCAGGTTCCTGCAATCACAGAATCCCAGAGCGCTGAGCTTGGAAAAGATTTTGGAAAGATTCATTCGAGTCCAAGCTGTGCCCGATCCCCATCCTGGGCACTCCAAACCCCCCCCTGGGCAGCCCCTTCCAGCCCTTTCCATGTGGAAATTCCTGCTGATGTCCAACCTGAGCCTCCCCAGAGGCCGTTCCCTCTCTTCCTGTCCCCGTTCCCTGGGAGAAGATCCCAAATCCCCCCCGGCTGTCCCCTCCTGGCAGGGAGCTGTGCAAAGCCAGAAATTCCCCCTCAGCCTCCTTTGCTCCAGGCTCAGCCCCTTCCCAGCTCCCTCGGGACTCTCCAAACCCTTCCCAGCTCCCTCAGGACTCTCCAAACCCTTCCCAGCTCCCTCAGGACTCTCCAAACCCTTCCCAGCTCCCTCAGGACTCTCCAAACCCTTCCCAGCTCCCTCAGGACTCTCCAAACCCTTCCCAGCTCCCTCAGCCCCTTTCCATCTCCCTCAGGATTCTCCAAACCATTCCCCAATTCCCTCAGGACTCTCCAAACCCTTCCCAGCTCCCTCAGGACCCTCCAGGCCCTCCCCAGCTCCGCTCTCTTCCCCGGACACGCTCCGGCCCCAAAATGTCCTCCCTGAGGCGAGGAGCCCGAACTGGACGCAGGGACCGAGGGACAATCCCTGCCCTGCTCCTGATGCAGGCCGGGGACGGACACCGAGCTCCTGATCCCGATCCCTGCCCCGACCCCCACTCCGGGCCCGGCCTCGATCCCGATCCCGATCCCGGTCCCGGTGCCGACCTGCGGAAGTCGTTGCGGTCGGTGGCGAAGCGGAAGGCGCTCCGCAGCCAGGCGCGGATGCCCCGCGGCGGGGCCGCCACCGCCCCGGCTGCTCCCGCCGCTCCCGCTCCTGCCGCCGCCACCGCCGCCATTGCTGCCGCCCGCGCGCCCGCGCCGCGGCGTCACTGCCGCGCGTGACGTCACCGGCGCGGCGTGGCGTCAGCAGTGGCGCGCGGGGCGCCACGTGAGGGCGGGAGCGGGAACGGGACCGGCACCGGAATTGGGATCGGGATCAGAATAGGGCTTGGGATGGGGATTGACACCGGAATAGGGATCGGAATCGGGATCAGAATAGGAATTGGGATGGGGATTGACACCGGAATAGGGATCGGAATCGGGATCAGAATAGGGATTGGGATGGGGATTGACACCGGAATTGGGATCGGGATCAGAATAGGGATTGGGATGGGGATTGACACCGGAATTGGGAACGGGATCGGCACCGGGATTGGGATCAGAATAGGAATAGATATTGGGATCAGGACCAGGATCGGGACTGGCACTAGGATCAGGATTGGCACTGGGATTGTAATAAATTGAAGCAGACTCTAATTAGCTTAGACTGGAATTTATTAATTACAGCAAGCAAGGCACAAGCAAATCAGCGCTGGGCGACAGGGGAGCCTTCACTCGCCACCGATACCTGTTACCTGTTACAGTCCAACTTTTATACTGGATCTCTTCTCCTTGGGGACGTGTCCAGAAAGTTCTCTGCTCATGTGTCCTCCTGTGGCTAAGGGGTCACCCTCTGTCCTCTGCCTTCTGGTGGTCATCAGATGAAGGCCGCTAGTCTTCCTCAGGTGTCCTTTGGTCGACTTCTCCTTATTTGGTGGTAATGCCTGAAATTCTAGAACTTATGGTTTATTGAGCAAGCACTTGTTAAGCAAGGGTATTTTAAGCAAGCATTTATTAAGCAAGAATATACTTGTGACTGTATGCGGTTTTGGTTACACGCAGTTTTAGGCCTAAGAATTTTTTTCTTCCCTCTATCTTTAACCCTTTAGTGAACAAAACATGAACAGAACACACCAGGTTCCACCACACATCCATCCATCCATCCATCCATCCATGGATTCCATCCATCCATCCATCCATCCATCCATCCATCCATCCATCTGTCCGTCCATCCATCCATCCATCCATCCATCCATCCATCCATCCATCCATCCCTGCTGCTGGATTCTCTCCCCAAATCCCACTAATTGATCTGCCCAGCCAGCAAATTGATTTATGGCAATTAGGGGCTCTCATTAAGGGGCCAGCTGGAGAGCCAGGCCTTATCCCCTGGGCTGCCCTCACCCTGTTTGGGCTTTGGGAGGGTTTCACTCCATTGGTTTGGGTTTTCCCGTTCCCTTTCCCTTGCTGACATTTGGGATCAGCGAGTTCACCCGCGGCTCCCTTTTCTCCCCTCCTTTATTTACATTCGGGACCAGGAGCCTCCCTTCCCTTCCCGGATCCCCTCCCACGTTCCTGGAAGGTCAGGCCGTGTCCCCACCTCCGTGTGGATCCCGCCATCCGCATGGCCGGCCCGACCAGTTCGGACCAGTTCAGACCAGTTCCTTATCAGCGCGTCCCAGCCAAACCCCCCGCGGCTGCTGGGGATGTTCCGGGCCACGGGAAGGTGATAAATAAATCCTGCGGGGCAGGGCGGGATGGCCGTGCCTGGCACCAGCCCCGCAGGCCCTGGAGCGCCATTCCCAGCGGGAATGCCGGGGGATAGGGGGGAGGAGAGGCTGGAGGCGCCGGGCTGGCTCGGGAGGGGATGAATTGGGTGGGCAGCGGCTTTGGGAGACCCTCTGAGCCGCGTCCCCGCGGCTGCAGTGCCGGGAGGTGACAGACGGACAAACGGACGCGCTGCGAGGTGACAGCGGCTCCTCCGGCATGGCAGCAAAGGTGGGTGCCGTGGAGCCGTGTCCTGCCAGGGCTCTCCAAACCCTCCCGCCCTTCCTTCGGTTCTGATCCAGGCCCGGGAATGGGGCGGGTCCCGCTCCCCGAAATGTCCCGGCACGAGTTTGGGAACAGCCCGGGCACCGAGCGGTTGGTGCTGGAGCTGAGGGACCCCGGGATCCCCTTTTCCATGGATATTCCATGTCCTGGGGGTGCAGGATCCCCTCTTCCATGGATATTCCATACCCCGGGATCCCCTTTTCCATGGATATTCCATACCCCGGGATCCCCTCTTCCATGGATATTCCATACCCCGGGATCCCCTCTTCCATGGATATTCCATACCCCGGGATCCCCTCTTCCATGGATATTCCATACCCCGGGATCCCCTCTTCCATGGATATTCCATACCCCGGGATCCCCTCTTCCATGGATATTCCATACCCCGGGATCCCCTCTTCCATGGATATTCCATACCCCGGGATCCCCTCTTCCCCGTTCTCCGCGGGGGCGGAATCAGCGCCGGGAGCGGGATGGGAAGAGGAAGGGAAACTCCAGGGGGGAGGGACGGAGAACTCGGGGAGGGCTCCGGGAGGGATCGGCTCCCGCCGGATATTGGTGTGGAACGAGACCGGGGTGCGGGCTGGGAGGGCTGGGGTGCGGGGTTGGGGTGCAGGGAAGGGTTGGGATTCAGGATTGGGGTGCAGAGGTGCAGGGTTGGGATTCAGGGAAGCAGGGTTGGGGCGCAGGTTGGGATTCAGGATTGGGGTGCAGAGTTGGGATTCAGGGAAGCAGGTTTGGGGTGCAGGGAAGGGTTGGGATTCAGGATTGGGGTGCAGGGTTGGGGTGCAGAGTTGGGATTCAGGGAAGCAGGTTTGGGGTGCAGGGAAGGGTTGGGATTCAGGATTGGGGTGCAGGGTTGGGATTCAGGGAAGCAGGTTTGGGGTGCAGGGAAGGGTTGGGATTCAGGATTGGGGTGCAGAAATGCAGGGTTGGGATGCAGGGAAGCAGGGTTGGGGTTGCAGGGAAGTGTTGGTGTTATAAATGAGCACAAGGGGCCATTTAATACCAATAGATGAAATTTATTTGATTAAAGTATATGAGAGTAAAAGCAAAGCAGCGCTGGACGACAGGGGAGTCTGAGCTCCACCAACTGCCGCCGCACCCCTCCCCAATACAGTTCTTTTTAAGTCCTCCTGCGCCTGTGTCCCTTGTTGATAAGGGGTTCTTTTTTGCCGTTTGGTGGTTCCTGTGCATGTGTCCATTATTGACAAGGGCACCTGTGTCCATTGTTGATAAGGGCGCATGTGTCCATTGTTGATAAGGGGTTCTTTTCTGCCTTTTGGTGGTCGGGGATGAAGGCATCTTGGTATTCCTCGGTTATGTCCTAAGATCCTTTTCTTTATTTGGTATTCAGCTGCTTTTCCTAAAATATTACTAAAGCTCGAGGTTATCATATGATTATAGCAATATGTTAGCAATTTATACAAGCACAGCATTAAGTAACTTCATACTACATCTCTTATGATTTTGCAACAATTTTTTTTTTTTTTTTTTTTTGCAAGGTTTGATGGTTTGGCGAACAAGGGGGGGCTTTTTGTTCACCTCATTGGGATTCAGGATTGGGGTGCAGGGCTCTCCATCCCACCCCCCCTCCATGCTCCAGTGCTGCTTTGCAGGACCTGAGGCTGACCCCCCGCAATTTAGGGACAAAAATGGGGTTTCAGGCTGGCGGGGGGCTCACCCAAGTCCCTGTGTCCCAACCCGGATCCCTTGGGGACATCAGGGTTGGCGATGACACGTGGCAGGGACAAACAGAGCCTCGGGCAGGCAAAGGGGTGCCAAGGCATTGCCAGCCCCGTGTCACCCCCAGGGGACAGCGAGCGGGTCTTGGTGTCCCCCCTGGTGCCCGCTCCAGTGGCCCTGGAGGTGCGGCGGTGGCCCTGGAGCTGTCGTGGGGCTGGCAACAGCAAGGGTGGCACCTGGCTGGCAGCGTCCCCAAGGCGGCAGTGACGTCCTGGGGGCCGTGCTGAGCCAGCCTCTCCCTTCCAGCGGATCCCGCAGCTCCTGGGCCCCTCGGGCAGGATGTTCCCCCCGCCGGGCTGCAGGAGGAGCTTCCCCAGGGAGGTACGTACGGCTGGGAAAGCTCTCCCGGGGCTCTCCTGGGGTTCCCCTGGGGCTCTCCTGGGGCTCTCCTGGAGCTCTCCTGGAGCTCTCCCGGGGCTCTCCTGGGGCTCTCCTGGGGTTCCACTGGAGCTCTCCTGGGGCTCACCTGGGGCTCTCCCGGGGCTCTCCCGGGGCTCTCCCGGGGCTCTCCTGGGGCTCTCCTGGGGCTCTCCTGGGGTTCCACTGGAGCTCTCCCGGGGCTCTCCTGGGGTTCCCCTGGGGCTCTCCTGGGGTTCCACTGGAGCTCTCCTGGAGCTCTCCCGGGGCTCTCCTGGAGCTCTCCTGGGGTTCCACTGGAGCTCTCCTGGGGCTCTCCTGGCACTCCCCTGGGGCTCTCCTGGGGTTCCACTGGAGCTCTCCTGGAGCTCTACTGGGGTTCCCTTGGAGCTCTCCTGGAGCTCTCCTGGGGTTCCCCTGGAGCTCTCCTGGGGCTCACCTGGGGCTCTCCTGGGGTTCCCCTTGAGCTCCCCTGGGACTCTCCTGGGTGGGGCTGGGAGCCCAGCATCCCCCAAGACCACCCTGGGTACCCACTCCTCCATCTCCATCCCTGGGGATGCTGAGGAGCCCGGAGAACATGGGTGCTGCAGGTTTTGGGGAGGAACCCGGGATTATCTGGGCTCTCCCAGGGCAGCCGGGGGGATCCTGGCTCCCCATCCCTGCCGAGGCTGCTCTGGGCTCTCACAGCTCCCATCTCTCCACAGCCCGCCCCGTGGTGGGATGGACCGTGGCCAGGTCACCCTGGTGGCCCCGAGGACGCCTGGGATGGGCCACCCTGGGATGGGCCACCCTGGGAGGAGCAGCCCAGGAGACGCCGGCGCAGGAGGTGCCCAGTAAGGGACAGGGCAGGGGGGAGATGTCCCAGGGATGGTCAGAGTTTGTCAGGGATGGTCAGAGTTTGTCAGGGATGGTCAGAGATGTCCCAGGGATGGTCGGAGTTTGTCAGGGATGGTTGGATGTCCCAGGGATGGTTGGGTGTCCCGCGGGGTGATGGGTGCTGGGGGCTTTGTGGAGCATTTTCTCCTTCCAAAAGCAAATTTCTGCCCTCTGGTTCCTGCCAGGAAACATCTGCCCCTGCTCCCTGCCAGTGCCACTTGCTCTCGGGGTTTCACATCCTCCTGGGGTTTCACTGGGGGATTTTTGAGTCAGGGTTCCCCAGCTCTGCTCCCTGATCCCCCCCCTCCTCTGCTGCTGGTTTTCAGAGTCAGGTGAAATCTGAGCTCTTCACCCTGATTGCAAAGGGGGTTCACCCCCAAACCCAGGGCAGCCCCAACAGGAGAGGCACAAAGAGCTGAGGGGCGCAGTGGGGAGGGGGAGCAGCAGGAAATCCCAGAAATCCCTGTGGGTTCATGGGGAAAAAAAAAATCCCAAAAATCCCAGTGGGTTCATGGGGAAAAAATCCCAAAAATCCCAGTGGGTTCATGGGGAAAAAATCCCAAAAATCCCAGTGGGTTTATGGAAAAAAAATCCCAAAAATCCGAAACATCCCAGTGGGCTCATGGGGAAAAAAATCCCAAAAATCCCAGTGGGTTCATGGGGAAAAAATCCCAGAAATCCCAATGGTTCATGGGGAAAAAAATCCCAGAAATCCCAGTGGGCTCATGGAAAAAAAAAATCCCCAAAAATCCCATGGTGAGTGTCCTGACCGTGGCCTTTGCCATTGCAGCCCAGCTCCAGAACCTTCCCTGGGCCTGGGGACGGCCCCTGGAACGAGGAGGAGGGGGACAGGAGGTGGGCACCCCCCGGGTGTCCCCTGCCACCCCCCTGGGGTGACAGAGAAGCCGTCCCAGGAGCCGAGGATGACTTTGGAGAGTGCTGGTACCGGGTGAGGGCTGGCAGGGGGGGTGGCAGCCACGGTGGCTAAAACGGGGCCACTCAGTGCCCTGGTGCCAAGGACAGTGCGTGGCACCCTCTGGGCTGTGCCATGCCCTGACCCCAGCGTGTCCCTGCAGGATCCCCCGCCTGACCCCTGGCCCGAGTACCCCGAGGAGGAGCAGCCCCAGCCCTGGTCCCCCTCCGGCTCTCCAGGGTGGGTGCCGTGCCCGGGGGGGTGACAATGAGTGACACCAGCACCGCTGGGAGCTGTCCCTGTCCCAGCATCCAAGCCAATCCACCCATCCTGGGGCTGTGCTCCTGCAGGAATCCCGGGAATTTCCACCAGCACCGCCCGCCCTGGAGCCACCGCCCGCGGCAGAGCCACCCCCGGCTGCTGATCCCGGTGCCCCGGGCGTGGTGCCCGCGACCCTCCCGAGGTCCGTGCTGCCCCCCCGTGCTCTCCCTCGCTGCTCTCCATCCTCTCCCGAGCCAGGCTGAGCGTTCTCTGCCGCTGTTCCCACCCTGCAGGGCTCAAACCGCGCTCCAAGCCCTCCTGTCCTGCCCCCTCCAGGAGGAGCCAGCCCGCGGCCAGGAAGGAGCCGGAGCCTCCCCAGCCCCCTGCTCCTCCCCGAGGAGCCGCAGAGAGGCCGGAACAGCCGCAGGTGAGGGGTTTTACCTGTCCCAGCTCAGCCCACAGCCAGGGCTGTGCTCAGCCTGAGCCTGGCACGCTGTGCTGGTTCCCTGCAGGATGTGCCAGTGGGGACTGGGAATGTTCTGGAGCCCCCCAGTCCAGCCAGGAGCCCTCGGGAGAGCCCAGCTGCTGATCCTGGTGCTGCAGAGCCGCAGGTAGGAGATTCCTCCATCCCAGGGGTGCTCCCAGCTCTGGAGCTGGCTCAGGGCTCTCCTTGGCTGCTGGGACCCCTCGGATCCAGCCCTTCCCCTCTGCCCCTCGCTGTCTCTTTGCCAGGTGTGGAGTTTTTCCAGGCTTTTCTCTGTGGTTTCCTGTGGTTTTAGTGCCCAGGATGGACACGTGTCTGTCCTCACAGCCTTGTCTGTCCCCAGGTGGAGCTGGAAGCTGAGCAGATCCCTGAGGGCAGCCAGGATCGGGATCCCTGTGCTCCAGGAACAGATCCAGCCCCTCCAGAGGAGACCTCCAGGCACGCTGAGGTCCAGGAGCACCTTGAGGTGTGGCACTGCTGGGGAGGGGCGCAGGATCAGCTCAGGCTCCCCAAACCCTCCCCACCAGCAGCACGCAGCTTCCCCTGGGGGTTTTTTCTGTTTTTCCCATTTTCTATTCCCTAAAGCAGAGCCTGCAGGGAGGCACAGCCCCTTCCCAAACCCTCTCTGCGTGAGGAGCTAATCCCACTCCTCTGAGATTTCAGAGTTTAATTAATGAATGAATTTAACTAATGGAGAAGGGACAAACCAGCCAAGCAGAAGGAGCAGTGCTGGGAGCCTGGCTGTGGCCAGAGGCAGCAGTAGCACAACTGCAGGACTTCCTCAAATCCCTTGGCACATTCTCGGGGCAGCTTTGCCACAGCTGCACCCTGGGTTGCTGCAGCAGTGCTGAATCCCCTGCTGCAGGGTCTGAGGGTCTGCCCTGGCACCCCAGGGTGCTCCCCTGGTGGTCTCCTGGTGCCACTTTAGGCCTGGCATCCTCACTCTCACAGAAAGAGAATGCCCGGTCTAAAGTGGCACCAGGGGTGCATTTTGCTCTCTGCTTGTGCTCTCTGGGTTCTGAGTTTTATCTCTTGTGACAGCCTTGCTTTGTGCCCGTTTTCAGTTACACAGCCCACAGAAGCGATTACAAATTTGCCTTCTGTCTGAAAGCAGTTACAATTCACAAGCAATTACCATTTATAATAATAATAATAATCATAATTTGCCAGAGCATTGCAGTGAAAGCCACATTCCCTTGGCTGTTTGTGACACGCAGGTGGAGCCCTGCAGTGTCCCCAAGGCTGGCAGCAGCCACGGGTCACATCCCCAGAGCCCAGCAGCCCCTGCAGAGCCTGCCAAGAGGGAACTCCTGGAATCCAGCTGCTCTGGAGGGGCTGAGCTCAGCCCACATTCCTGGGAACAGCTGCCCTGTGGAGCTGGAGAAGCTGAGGCAGAAGCTGCCCAGGGTGGGGTGAGTTTGGGACGTGGGGCAGCTCTGTGTCCCCTCCCCGTGTCCCCTCCCCGTGAGGCCACTGCTGGCAGCGCTGTCCCCCTGTCCCAGCACAGCCCCTCTCTGTCCCTCGGCCCCTGCAGAGCCTTCAGCCTCCTGAGCACCCCCAGCTCCCTCCAGGACCCTCAGCAGAAGCCGAAGCCCAGCCCAGCCAAGCTTCTCCTGCTGCCTGCACCCCCCCAGAGACCTCCCCAGGACCCCAGCACCCACCTGGGGCTGCTGACACCACTCTGGTACGGGCTCTGCGTGCCCCCCAGGCCCCCCCAGTGTCCCCCTGGGCGTGGGGACGCTGCCCTAGAGGCCTGTGTGACCCCTGTGGCCTGCAGGATCGGGGATGAGGGGTGGCTTTGTCCGGGGGCAGAGCCCGTGTCGGCCTCGGGGACACGGCTGGGACAGGAGCCAGGGCAGGAACCCGAGGCTCAGGGGTGCTGGAGTGTGACCAGCCCTGCTCTGGAGCTCTGAGGAGGCTGAGGAGAAGCCTCCAGAGCAGCTTAATTACTGCTAATGAGGGAGAGAATCTGGGGGAAAGGGAAATTTGGGGGAAAGAATTTGGGGGAGAGAATTTGGGGGAAAGGGAGAGTGGGGGTGGCTCTGGCACCCCGGGGAAGGGTGACAAACCTCCTTCCACAGGGTGACCAGTCCTGGGCTAGTGGCCAGCACTGCAGCCCCGGTGTGGCTCAGTCCCTGTCCCCTCTGAGCCTTGCTTGCCTTTCCCACCCCCCAGGCTGTGTGTGGCCAGCAGCAGCTCTGCCCAGAGCTCCCCACGCCCTTCCCAGCTGGCATCGACTCCCGCTCTGCTGCTGTCCTCAGAAGGAAGGCAAAGATCGAGCTGGTGAGTGCTGGATCAGCACCTGAGGGTCTGGCAGCAGCTCCAGGATGGGGGGGGTCTCACCTGAGGAGCTTTGGGAGCGATGCTGGATGGTGGAGGGGGGTGAGTTTGGCGTTTTGGGGAGCTCGCAGGGGAAGGTGCTGTGGGTTTGCAGGGGCTCAGGAGGTGTGTGGGGTTTGTGGGGTGGCTTGGTGCTGGTTTGGGGGTGCTGAGCCCGTGGCCCTGCCCTGCAGTCGTACCAGCAGTTCAGCCTGAGCGTTGCCGTGGTGGCCACGATGCTGCTGCAGAAGGAGCCCTCGATGGAGGCGGCGCTGGGGCTGGCACTCAGGGCCAACCTGCGCCAGGGCCGCCTGCACCACCTGCAGCAGCTGGAGGAGTTCATCGACAGCCTGGACTCCGTGGGCTCCTCCAGCCTCTGAGGGCAGCCAGCCCCTCCTGCCAGGGGGGTGGGGGCTGTGACAGCGCTGTGACAGCGCTGTGACAGCGCTCTGGGGTGCTCGGGAGGGGGCTGAGCCTGTGGGATGTCAGGTGGGAGATGCTGGCAGCCCCACTCCGTCTCTGCGAGGAGGAGGGTGAGCAGGAGGAGTTTGGTTTTAGCCCTGCCCAAAGCCCTGAGGGCAGCAGAAGTATGACTGGTTTTACTGGAGGGAGGGCAGCAGTCCCTGTGCTCCATTCCTCATGGCCAGGAATGTGTCCCCAAACCCCAGCGAGTGTTTTTTGGGTTTAAATCTGCAAATAAACCGTGTCCTTTTTGCAGCCCTTGCTCTGTCATTGTTCTGTTCCTGCAAGGGAGGGGTCCCACAGTGAACCCCGGCTGTGGCACAGGACACAGGTCACCCCTGGGGACCTCTCAGCCTTGGTGACATTGTCACAACGGGCTGGGAAGGAACAGGGCAGACCCTGCATTCAGATTTCAGCCAGATTTTATTGGAGCTTCGTCACCAGCAGCAGCAGAGCGTGCCCCTGGTCCCCTCCCCGTGGTGGCAGCGGGGACACGGTGCCACCAGGGATGGAGAGCAGGTCCCAGTGGGGCACAGAGCAGTCCAGGGAAGGATCCCACCGGGGGGATGCAGGCAGCTGCCCTTGTCCGGAGCTGCCGCCCTGTGGGAGGCGCTGGGGCCGGCCCGGCCCCGCTCCCTTCCTGCTTTACCTGTTCCTAATCGCGGGAGAGGCCGGCAGGAATGGCAGGCTCCGCTCTGCCAGCAGCCGCCGGGGGCAGCGATCCCAGCAGCTTCTCCCACCAGCCTGGGGCCGCCTCCAGGACGTGCTGGGAACGCCTTGAGGCCGTGGCAGGAGCTGGCAGTGCCACTCGGGGACCCCCGAGCCCGCTGTTAGGACACGCTGCAGTGCTTGGCCGTCCTGGCCCTGCCCCTCCCCGGGGGCTCCCTGCCCAGGGAATTCATCCCGGGCTTGGGGATGGGCTTCCCGAAAAAGAAACCCTCCTCCTCCGAGTCTGAGTCCGAAGATGAGGAGCAGGTGGGGCACCAGGAGTCCTCCTCCTCCTCCTCCTCCGTGCCATGCTCTGCCCGGGGGCCGTGCCAGGCAGGGGAGGTGCCCGCCTGCAGCTGTGGGTTTCCATTGCCTGCAGCTCTTCGGGGCTCGGGGCCCCCCAAAAGCGGGTGGCCCAAAGCTCTGGGCTCGTTGGGGGGCTCTGGGCTGGGCTGGGGGGCTGAGGGGTGGCTGGTTGGGGGTCCCAGCACCCCTGGGTGCTCCTTGGCAGCGTCGCTGCTCCGTTCCCGTGCGGCTTCTCCGAGATCCTCGGGGCTCCTGAATGCGGGGTGCACTGGGGCCTGGCCTGGAAATGCCTCTGGAAGAGGGGAAGGGGCTGGAAGGGAGGAAGGAGAAGCTGAGCCTGTCCTCCCACAGCCCTCCCACAGCAAGGGTTATCTCAGGACACAGTGGGATGGCACCCACCCACCCCCAGCTCCCACCTTGGGGAGTTTATCATCAATTCCCACCGTGTGACATTCCCAGTAAAGTTCCCAGGGCCTGGATTTGCTCCTGCTCCCCTCCCACCCCATGGCAATAGGAACCTACCAGCCCAAAACTCTCCAGAGCCTGGATTTGCTCTTGGTCCCCTCCCACCCCATGCAGGAGGCTCCTATCACCCCCAAAATCCCTTGGATTTGCTCCCACCCCATGCAGCAGGCTCCTACCAGCCCCAAAATCCCCAGGTTTGCTCCCACCCCATGCAGGAGGCTCCTATCACCCCCAAAATCCCTTGGATTTGCTTCCACCCCATGCAGCAGGCTCCTACCAGCCCCAAAATCCCCTGGATTTGCTCCCACCCCATGCAGCAGGCTCCTACCAGCCCCAAAATCCCCTGGATTTGCTCCCACCCCATGCAGGAGGCTCCTACCAGCCCCTTCCCCCCGCTGCCTGCAGCCCCCCGCCGCTCCGGCCCGGGGCAGGGCCGTGCACTCGGGGGATGGAGCGGAGGCGAAAGCCGAGTCCGAGGAGGAGTCGGAGGCGGTGGAGGAGGCGTCCTGGCCGCGGCTGCAGGTGTCGGAGCAGAAGAGGCGGCCACGGTGGCAGGTGAGGGGCTGTCCCCGCAGCGGTGCCCGGCACAGGCTGCAGCAGAAGCAGGAGGCTCGGGCGTGCCAGTGCAGCCCCTGGTGCGAGACCTCCTCGCTGTCAGCACCTGCGGGGCAGCCACAGCTGAGAGAAAGGTCCTTCAAAACCAAAAAAAAAAAAAAAAACCCAAAACAACAACAACGACAAAAAAAAAAGAAGCCAAACCCCAGGCTTCACCCGCGGGGGTGGCGGCCGTACCGATGGGGTCCCCGCACGCCTGGCACGGCTCGGCAAAGAGGCTCTCGAAGCAGCCCCGGCAGCAGGGCCGGCCGCTGCGCATCACGTAGCGCTGCCCCCGCAGGGGCTCGTCGCATTCCAGGCAGCAGAAGTGCTCCAGGTGCCAGCGCCGGCCCTCGGCCTCGATGCACTCCTCCATGAAGATCAGCTGGAAGGGGAAAACAAGCCCCAGGCTCTCAGCATCCCACGGTGCTTCGCTGGGCTGGGCGGTGAGGGGGAGCCCCCAGCCCTGGGGGTCTCAGGAAGGATTATTCCTCCAGCCCATCAGGGGTTTTGATGGGTTTGGAGCTCCCAGCCGAGCTCGGGGGCATTTAGCAGCCAAAGGGAGGTCAAAGCCTGGCCCTGCCCGGCACCCACCTGGTCGCAGGAGGCACAGCGGGGTCGGAAGAGCTCGGCGTGGTGCCGGCCGCAGTAGATCCTCCCATCCTGCTGGAAGTAGATGAGATCCACCAGCTGCTGGTGGCACAAGTGGCAGGAGAAGCAGGACGGGTGCCAGAACTGGTTGCCCAGGCGAGACGCTGAAATCCCCGGGTCTCCTTTGTTCAGCCTCCGGCCGCACTGCAAGGAGGGGGGGACACGAGGTTTGGGGCAGGGCTGGCTTTGGGGACAGGTCCCTGCCAGGGAACGGGAGCTGGAGGGGACACCTCACCTTCCTGCAGGGACAGCCATGGCAGGGACCTGGCACGGGGCACGCCAGGCCCTGTCCCAGAGCCTCCTGCCTGCGGCGGGCGCTGAAGGCGCGGAGCTGGCGCCGCTCCTCCTCGGCGAGGTCGGGGCAGTAGCGCTCCTGTGGGGCACGGGGGTCAGGGCTGGGCTCTGCTGCCCCAGGAGTTTGGCTTTTATCTTTTCCATACATTTATAATCCTGTAAATCTTTGGTGTATAACTCTAAACCCCACACACAGGGTCAGCTGCTGCTGCTGTCCCGTTTTGGGCAGACACAATTCCTCTCCAGGCCTGGGGATCAACAACACCTCAGTGCCTCAGGCCCTGAGAGATGGGAGCAAAAGTGATTTATTTGGGGGGAGCAAACTTGGGGTCAGTGGCTTCATTACCTGAAGCTGTAATTGGCAAATTAACCCTCAATATGCAAATGAACCAAACTTATAAAAATGCAAAAACCTGTGACCCGTGCACCATTTTTGGGTGGGCTCCATCTGCCTTAAATGCAGCTGAAGGCCCTTCACTAAATAAAACTGCTCTTTATTCCCTTAATTCGGCCTGGCCTCTGTTTTTGGGTAATCTCAGCAGCAGGTGAGGCTGGGGAGGGGAGCAGCAGCCAAGGAAGAGGGGTCTCACATCGCAGTCCTGGGGAGGCAGCTGCTGCAGGAGCGCTCGGGCGCGGAGCCGCGTCCGGTCAGGGGCAGAGCCCGGCGGGGGCGAGCGGGGCCCGAAGCACGGCGGCACCTTGGGAGAAACAGCCGGTTCAGAGCGGAATTAAACTCTGTTAAAAGCGCTAAAACGCGTGTTTAACCCCAGAAACGGGGCGGGAACCACGCGGGGCTGGGGGAGAGGAGGTGCTGCCCACCTCGGGGGGCTCCAGGTACTCCTCCAGGGCACAGCCGGAGTCGCTGTCGGACGAGGCCGGGGGGAGCCCCCCGGTGGTGCCGCAGGGGGAGGGCTCGTCCTGCTGGGGCCATGCAGGGCTCGGCAGGGACATCAGCTGGGGACAGAGAGAGCCAGAGTGTCAGACACGGGGCTGGGAGCAGGGATCCATCCCTGGACACGGATCCTGTGTCCCTGTGGCAGCAGGACCAGCAGCTCCTGGTCCCTCAGAGGGACCCTGGGCCATGCAGGGCTCGGCAGGGACATCAGCTGGGGACAGAGAGAGCCAGAGTGTCAGACACGGGGCTGGGAGCAGGGATCCATCCCTGGACACGGATCCTGTGTCCCTGTGGCAGCAGGACAAGCAGCTCCTGGTCCCTTGCAGGGACCCTGTGGCACATCCAGCTGGGATGATGCTCCAAGGCACCACGACTGAGATCCTCAGCTGAACCACTGCAGGAGTCCAAGGGATTTTTGGGGGGCTCCTTTCTCTTTGGGGGTCACAGCAAACCCACATGGAGGATACAGGCACTTGGCAGGGCTGGGGGCTTTGCTGAATGGGATGGGATAGGGATGGGATGGGATGGGAATGGTGATGAAGCCAGGTAGGGAAATGCCCAAAATGCCCAAGCTCAAGCTGGAACAGGTTTTGGAAAACAGCAACACCCACAGCAGGAGCTCTCCCCCAGCTGCCACAGCTAATCCCAGGTCCAGTGGCCCATCCCTGAGTGGGAACTGACCGAGGTTGAGCCCAACTCAGTGGAAAATAATTCCCTCCCCTCGGGCTGCCATTGTTCTGCCCAGGGCTGTCCCAGCCCACAGCACACGCCTGGCTCGGGTCAGGCAGTGAAACCCATCCGGAGCCCTCCCCTCCTCCCCACGTGGGCTCTTTCCACCACCGCGCTTCCTTCCTGCCCCGGCTTCCCAAAACAAAGGCGAGATGCTGATGTGGTGGTGGCTCCTGGGGCTCCCTGGATGCCAGCCCAGAGCCTGATTCCCTCAGCCCACACTTCCTGCTGTGCCATGGGGAGCCAGGGTGGGATGGGGGGGAAATCACGGGGCTGTGACCAAACACGCCCGGGGATTCACCCCTGCAACGCCCTCCACGGACGGATCAACCCCTCTGGAAAATGTTCCACGCATAAAACAGAGTCAGAGATGAGGGGTGAGAACCCCCAGACCATGAAATTCTGGTCCTTCTCCACCTCTGCCACCACGAGGACGCGTTCCCTGCTCCACACTGGGATGGTGCTGGTGTGTCCCCTCCGCCAGGGACATCCCAGTGTCCCCAGTGCTCCCAGCAAACACCTCCAGCCCTCCTTCCTGAGCAGCACCTCGGGCTGGGTGGCAGGAGCAGCTCTGGGGCCGGGAGCAGGTGGGATCAGCCGGGGCAGCTCAGGTTTCCCTGCCCTGCTGCCAGGTCAATGATTAACGCTGCACATCGGCTAATCAGAGAGATAAAACAAAAGGGCCGCTGGCTTTTTCCTGCCGTTCGGGGTCTGGAGCCCTGGGGGTGTGCAGGGCTGGTTGTGGGGTGTTGTTCAAAGCTGGGCTTTGGGATAGGGATGAAATCATCTGCCTTGATTGGGTGTTTGCTGCCCAAAAAGAGCTCTGGCCTTGCTGGCTTGGTGAGGGACCACGGCTGGGCCGGGGACACCCTGGGATGCCGAGTGGGGACCCTCGTGTCCAGCCCCAGCTCTGCTCCTGCCTGGTTTGGGAAAGTGCCCCCATTTCTCCATCCCATGGGGGGTGGGGGCATTCCCGGGCTGTGCTGGCCTCATTAAGCCTCCAAGATGCATTTGTGTAATCTCTTGGACCTTTGCTGTTAATTAGACCCCTGCGATGCTCTGGGGACTCAGGGCGGGGGGGCTGGCGGTGCCAGCCTGGCCCCAGCCCCGAGAGGCACAGGGACCCCATGCCAGGGCCACCAGCACGGTGGGGTGGCACTGGGGGAAGGCGGCTTGGGCAGGGCTCCCGGCTGCTGCCAACGCGCGGGGATGTGCCCGAGAGCCCAGCCCAGCCCAGTTGGATGCGATTAGGCCGGCTGGCAGCCGTCTGGGCTGTAAACAAGTCCCTGTAATTAGCCCCAGACGGGGACAGAGGTACGCGCCTCCCATGCTAAAGAGCCAGGCAGCCCCGACAGGTCTGGCTCCTCTGCTCCCCGGCCCTGTCCCCTCTTCCTTCCTGCCCTCCCTCGCTGCCTCCGGGCACTGCCGTCCTTCCCTTCCCTGCCAAGGGATGCGGGGATGCTCCCAGCCCGCCCCAAACCCGCGGGGGAGGTGGCACCGTGGTGGCACTTTGGGGGAGCTGCCTCTCCCTGCCAGCGAGTCCCCGAGAAGGGCTGTGTGACAGACCAGTCGGGCAGGCTGGGTGGCACTGGCTGTCATTTGCCTCGGCTGCAAATCCTCCGTCCCGCCTGTGGGAGCTCCTCCGGATGCGTTTGCCCGAGCTCCTCTCGCTCTCCAAAGGATCGGAAGCCGTCGCGGCTCCCTGGGTACAAGAGGCTGAAATTCCTGGGAATGCTAATCTGATTTGGCTCGCCGGGAGCAGCCCCCGTCTCCAGCTGGCTGTGGGAGCCCGTGTGGGCTCCCAGCCCTCTGCTGCCAAGGTCACACATTAACTTGGAGCTCAGCCACCCCAGCCTGCTCGGAATTCAGCTCCCTGTTCCCAGCCCGCCCAAGGAGCCGCATCCCTGCCTCAGCTTTGCTTTTGCAGAGTCCCCAGGGGAACACAACATCTCCAAAAAGCCCCTCAGAGCAGCGCTGGCAGCTCCCAGGGGCGCAGCTCCGCGCTGGCCTCACCCACGGGATAACCTGTTTGTGCTTGAGCTCCCGTCAACACAGCTGGGCTGCAGCAGCAGCAGCAATAGAGATGCAGAGAAATAAAGATGCCGAGCAACAAAGGTGCGCAGCAATAAAGATGCAGAGCAATAAAGATGCATCTTTTGGGGCGAGATAAGCTGAGGTCTGGCAAGGAGAGCCGGAGCAGCAAGTCCTGCCCGACCTGGAGCCGGTCCCGCCGAGGAGCCCACGGTGCCTTTGGGACCGGGGGTGGCACCGGGTGGAGCAGCCCTTGGTGCCACTGCTGGGCACAGCAGAGTCGTGGCCCTGGCTTTACAAACGCCTTTGCAGCCCCCCTAGATGATGGGGGAGGGTCTCAGCATCCTGCTGTGCCACACTGCACGGTGGCACCAGGGGGACCGCGGCCCGTTGGCTCACCAGGGATGTGCCAGCGCTGCCAAAGGCTTTTCCTGCTGTGTTTTCCCTCAGTCCCGCGGGCACGGCAGGGAGCAGTAACCCATTAACCCACCCTGGCTCACCCATTCGCGCACCCGCAGGGACGGACCGAGACCCCCACCCTCCTCTCCCTGCAGCCCCAGGGATGGAGATTCGCGACCCCTCCTCTCCCCTGACCACTGGGATGGAGATTCGCGACCCCTCCTCTCCCCCTGACCACCGGATGGAGATTCGCGACCCCTCCTCTCCCGTGACCACGTGGATGGAGATTCGCGACCCCTCCTCTCCCCGCAGTCCCCGGGATGAAGATTCGCGACCCCTCCTCTCCCCGTGGCCCCCAGAACGAAGCCCCCCACCCCTCCCTGTGGCCACCAGCCGTCATCCCGGCAGGTCCAAGGGGGTCCAGCTCCATCCCCAATCCCGACTCATCCCATTCCCGGCCGATCCCAGCCGGAGCAGGGATGGTGGAAGCAGCGCTGCCCGCGCACCTGGCAGAGCCTGGCACGATGGAACGCGCGTCACCTCCTGCTCTAGGGGACAATTCCCGAAAACAAAGGCCGCGGGGACAGCGATATTATCTCCCCAAAATCCCCCTGCTCTGCCTCATCCCCCTCCCCTCGCAGCAGGACCCTCCCGCTGCCCCCTGCTCTCAGTGCCGCTCTCCCCCAGCTCCATCTCCCCCGGGAGCTGGCAGAGCCGAGCCCGGGAGTCCCTTCCAGCCGCACCTACCTGCCCTTTCCCGGCGCTCCGGGCCCCGCGCTCCGCCGCTCCGGGCTCGGCCGCCCGCTCCAGCCCCGCGCCGGCCGCCGCCGTCCCGCCCTGCTCCGGAGCACGCCAGGGAATGGAGCCTGGGCTGGGAAAACTTTGCAAAGCGAAAGGAAAACATCCAAGCTCAGGCAGGGAAACAATTTTTTTTTTTTTTTTTTTTTTCTTTCTTTCCTCTCTCTCTTTTTTTTCCCCCCTTGCCTGCCCAGGCACTGGCTCCGCGGCAGCCGGGGTCCTAATTAGAGGCTTTTTAGCCTAAACCTCGGGAGCCAGCCAATGGCTGGAATTCCAGGGCAGGCAGGGAGGGGAAAGGGGGGGGACATTAACCCTACAGGGGAAGGAGCTGCCGATGACATCTGGCTCGCTCCTACCTCTCATTTTCCGAGCGCCCGCGCCCTTCCCTCCATCTGCGGCTCGGTTCACCCCAGGTTGCCGTTTGATGACTTTTATGATCCCGCGCGGTGATTTATTTCCCTGCCGAGATCAGAAAGAGTTGAAGCTTCATGAAAGAGGGGGAAGTGTCATTACACCCCAATTTAGAGGTGGAGAAACTTTGGCTGGGCTCTCACAAAGGAGTTAGCCAGCGGCAAGTCAGGATGTCCCAGTTTCCACAAGCCCTGCACACCTGACGAGGCTCCTCCAGACCGGCTCCGGCTGCAGCAATTCCACCCGGGCAGGAGTCAGGGGAAAATTTATCAGAGCCTGACGCGAGGCTCAGCGTCCTGCTGGTGTTTCTGTGCATCCCTCACCACGCTGTAAGATTTTCCTGCCCGCTGATGTGGCTTTGGGGATGAGGATTGTCACAGCATCCCCAAAACCCCCCCCAGGTCTGCGGGGACCGGGCTGGATCTCTGCCACCTGCGTGCTCCTGGGAGCTGTGGCTGGTTTGGGGAGCCCTGAGGGGTGCAGATGGCTCGTGTTGGTGCTGGGATCGGGGGTGGGAGTGCAGCCAAAGGGCACAGAGGGGGTGATTTGGCAGAGGAGGTGCCAGGCTCCGTGACAAGCCCTGGCACCGCTGGGCGAGGCCGTGCAGGGCGGTGCTGGGCACAGGTTATGGTGCTGCTTTATGGAAGTGGTTGCCCCATCCCTGGAAGTGTCCAAAGCCGGGTTGGATGGGGTTTGTGATGCCTTCTTAGGATTTTATCTTTTCCATGCATTTGTAACCCTGCAGCTGTTCAGTGTTTAACTCTGAACCCCACACAGAGTGCCAGCTGCTGCTGTCCAGACACAACAATTCCTCTCCAGGCTGGGAATCAACAACACCTCAGTGCCTCAGGCCCTGAGAGATGTAAACAAAAGTGATTTATTTGGGGGGAGCAAACTTGGGGTCAGTGACTCCATTACCTGAAGCTGTAATTGGCAAATTAACCCTCAATATGCAAATGAACCAAACTTATAAAAGTGCGAAAACCTGTGACCTCTGCTCCATTTTTGGGTGGGCTTCACCTGCCCTAAATGCACCTGAAGGGCCTTCAATAAATAAAACTGCTCTTTATTTTCTTAATTTTATTTAGTTTCTGTTTTTAGGTAGCCAGGATAAGGCACCACTTGGAGCAACCTGGGACAGTGGAAATTGTCCCTGTCCATGGCAGGAAAAGGATTTTTTAAGTCTCTTCCAACCTAAACCATTTCAGGATCCTCTGCACAATCCCCTGAGCAGGGGAGAAGCAGGAGGAGGAGGAGGAGGAGGAGAAGGAGGAGGAGGGGGGAGCACCTTCCCGCTTTGCTGCTCTCCTCCCTGCGCAGGGCTCCCAGCGGGGCTGTCACTGCCCAGGGTCCCTTTGAGGTCCCCGATGTCCCCACGCTGTTTTTGTGCAGTTTGGCCTCGCCGGGAGCTCGGTCCCTGCAGCTTTGTCTTGGCCGCGTTGCTGTCGGACTTTGTCCCCGCGGGTGGTGACAGGGCCCCCCCTCGTCCCCTGCTGCCCCCACGCTCCTCCATCCCTCCCAGGCGGAAAGATTCACGGGCAAAGTCCTCCTTGGGCACGGGGAGGGGACAGACGGGTCACCGGGGCTTTCCCGAGGTGGCATCGGCCACCGCACCATGGCAACAGCCGGGTGGCCGCAGTGTCCCCTCGGAGGGCGGGACACGGCTCGGTGGCTCTGGGGTGAGGAGCTGGCAGCTCTCCCTCTACTCCAGACCCCCCAAATCCCCCTGCACTGACCCCCGAGGCACCCTTCCATCCCAGATCCCCCAAATCTCCCTCCAGTGACTCTTCCTTGAGCAATCCCCTGGCCCTGATCCCCCAAATCCCCCTGCACTGACCCCCAGCCCCTCTCCCTCCCCAGACCCTCCCCAAATCCCCTCCACTGCTCCCCCACGAGCATCCCCCCAACCCCAAATTCCTCTTCCACTGACCCCCAGCCCCTCTCTATCCCCAGACCCCCCAACCCTCTCACCGAGCCCCAAAACCCTCCCCAGACACCCAAACCCTCTCACTGACCCCAAAATCCTCCACTGACCCCCCAAATCCTCTCACTGACCCCAAACCCTCTCACTGACCCCCCAAACCTTCCCCAGACCCCCAAACCCTCTCACTGACCCCCCAAAATCCTCCACTGACGCCCCCAACCCCACTAGTTCACCCCCTTCACCCTGACCACGCCCACCAGACCACGCCCACACAAGCCCCGCCCACAAGGCCCCGCCCCTCGCCGCCGCCGCGTCCCCCTGGCGCCCCCTGGCGGCCGCGCGGCGCTCGCGCGGTGTCGCTGCTCCGGCGGGCCCGGCCCGGCCCCGATCGCTCCGGTCCCGACCGGGGACCCCCGGACCCGCCGGGCCGGGCAGGGCCAGGGCCGGGCCGGGGGCCCCGACACGCTCCGGGCCCCGGGAAGGGCCGGGCTGGGGGCCTCGACGCGCTCCGAGCTCCGGGAAGGGCCGGGCCGGGGGCTCCGGGCCGCAGGTCCCGGACGGCGGAGCCGGGAGCGCCTCAGGTACCGAGCAGCGCCCGGAGCGGGGCCGCGGCATCGCCCCCGTCCCCCTCCCCTCGTGCCCTCCCCGGGCCGCCCCGGCCGCCCCTCGCAGCCAGTTCCCCGGGAGCCCCCGGCACTCGCCCCTTCCTCAGGCCCCTCGTTCCCACGGGCTCTGCAGGCCCGTCCTCCTCCCTCCATCCCCTTCCTCCTCCCTCCATCCTCTTCCTCATCCCTCCATCCCTGTCCTCCTCTCTCCATCCCCTTCCTCATCCCTCCATCCCTTTCCTCATCCCTTCATCCCCTCCCATGTCCCTGCAGCTCCATCCTCGTCCCTGCAGCCCCTTCTGCCTTCCTCTATCCTTTTCCCCATCCCTGCATCCCCTTCCCCATCCCTCCACCCCTCTCCTCCTCTCTCCATCCTCTTCTTCCTCCCTGCAGCCCCTCCTCAGTCCCTCATTTCTCTCCTCTTTCCTCCATCCCCTTTTTGTCCCCAGAGCTGTCCCTCAGCTCCCTCCTTCCCCTGGGAGGACGTGTTGGCCCTGTCCCTGCGTGTCCTGGAGGGGTTGATGTGGGACCAGCTGCTTTTCCACACGAGGTGTCCGTCTGTCCCTGTGCAGGGGGTGTCAGGGTGCCCCCCTGACCCTTTGGGATTGGGGGAACCTCCTTCTCCAGCTCTGGCTTTAAGGAGGGTGAAGGCACGGGGGGCTTCTGCAGCCTGGGGGGTTTGGGAGGATGGGAACAACCTGGGAATTCGGGAGAGCCTGAGGAGGGTTTGGGTTGGGATCCTGGGAGCCTGGACGGGGCTGGTGGCCTTAGGAGGGACCCAGTCCTGCTGTGGGGACCCTGCTGGGCTCTTGGGGTGGTTTTAGGGACTGGCTGGGCTCTGAGCTGGCAGTCAGGGGTGGGGAGGTGAGCTGGAAGTGCAGAGCAGGAGCCTGGGGAGTCGGGAATCTCAGTGGCTGTGTGGAAGGGATGCTGCTGAAATATTCCCCGGTGAGGAGCAGGGGAAGCACCCAGGGAGTGCTCAGGGAGCTCCTGGTGGTTTTTTGGTCCATTTGTTCGGCTCTCAGTGTAAAAACTGTCCTTGGTAAGCCACAGCACTTCAGGCTGACCCCTCACAGGTGGGAGTGGAGGGAGAGGAGTGAAGAAAGAGCGGGAAAGGCAGAATGTTTTCCCCCAGCTCTTATTCCTGAGGGAATTGCTGAGGTGGGAGTGGGAGAGCCCAGGCAGAGAGGAGCCAGCCCCCAGTGCCCAGATCAGCTGGAGCAGGATCTGTGCTGAGAGGGGAGTAGATGCCAGCAGAGGCCAGGAGAAGCAGCGGGTGGCTGGGGCAGGGTGTGGGGTGGCACGGGCAGGGCTGGTGCTGCTCTAGGGCTGGCAGGTGTGTGCAGGAGGGCGGCTGGCACCGCCTCTCTTTGTTCTCAGCTTGCACAGAGAGAAACTTCCCTCTCCTGGGCGCTTGGCAGGGCTGGGGCACGGAGGGGAGTGCTCCAGGGGCCAAAGGGAAGAGGTGCAGTGGGAGGTGATTTATGGAGCTGTTTTGATGTGAAAATGGAACGGGACCCTTGGGCAGCTCCAGTGGGGCTCTGCCCCCTCCTCCCTCCACTCTGGAAGGGGCCCAGGGCAGCTCTGCCACTCCGTGAGCTGTGGTTTCATTTGGAGAGGGGGAGGCAGAGTCTGGCAGAGGGAGAGGCTTGAAATGGAGAGAGATTTCCAGTGGGAAGAGATTTCCAATGGGAAGAGGGTTCCAAAGGGAAGAGGTTCCAAATGGGAAGAGATTTCCAATGGAAAGAGGGTTCAAATGGGAAGAGGTTTCCACTAGAAAAAGGTTTCCAGTGGAAGGAGGTTTCCAAGGAAAGAGATGTCCAATGGAAGGAGGTTCCCAATGGAGAGAGGTTCCAAATGGAAAGAGGGTCCAAATGGAAAGAGGTCTCCAATGGGAAGAGGTTTCCAATGGAAAGAGATTCCAAATGGAAAGAGGTTTCCAGTAGAAAGAGGTTTCCAGTGGAAGGAGGTTTCCAGGGAAAGAGATTTCCAATGGAAGGATGTTCCCAATGGAGAGAGGTTTCCAGTAGAAAGAAGTTTCCAATGGAAAAAAAGTTTCCAATGGAAAGAGATTTCCAATGGAAGCAGGTTCCAAATGGGAAAAGGGTCCCAAATAAAGAGGCTCCCAATGGAAGGAGGTTTCCAAGAGAAAGAGGTTCCCAATGGAAAGAGATTTCCAATGGAAGGAGGTTCCCAGTGGAAGGAGGTTTCCAATGGAAGGAGGTTTCCAATGGAAGAGGTTCCCAAATTGCCGTTTCCTGCCCTGGTGCCGGGCTGGGGATCCTGATGGATCAGCTGGATCCACCTGAGCTGCTCCCAGGGCACACCTGGCACCATCCCCTGTCACTGCCCAAGTTCCCATCAGGGAAAGCAGAATTGCCCATTTCTCACTACAATAAAAAACCAAACCACCAAAACGCAGGAATATTTCTCACAGTGAGTGCAAAACACAGGAGTGTTCCTCACTGCCTCCTCCCTGCCTGATCCTCACCCTGGCTGGGTCAGAAATCAGAATTTTGGTGTTTTCTGGGTCAGATTTCAGAGTTTTTGTGTTTTCTGGCTTTTTTTTTTTTGTTTCTCCTCGTCCAAAGCAGAGCAGCTGTGGGTTCTCTGACCCTGAAGGACCTTCCCTGCAGTGAAGGCACCTTCACATTCCTCAGCAGCAGCAGCTGCCTCACCACCCCTGGCTGCTCAGCTTTATTTCCTTCACCCTGCTAAGCCCCACTCCTCTCTAGGATCCCAAAGCCAGGAAATAAAAATAATTTTTTAAAATTTATTTTTAGCTGTGTATTTTTCATTGCTGTGCAGAGTTTTTCTGTGTTGATAGAAATGGAATTAATTAAACACAAAATGCACCTGCTTTCCTTGGGTTGTCTGAAGGGAAGTTCAGTCACTCTCCCACCCCCTGCTTTTTCATTTTCTCTGCTTTTATCATTGTTTAATTGTGTTCTCTTTGCCAGGTGGAAGATGGGAGTGTTCCCCTCCTGTTTTAGGTGAAACCTGCCTGCCATGAAATCCCGAGGGAGATAGAGGGACTGCAGTGGGAACTCCTTCTCACTCCCCCACAACAAATCCAACAACTGCCTAATGGTAAGAATTGGTTTTAATTAACATTTCTGACATGAATCAAGGAGCAGAGCAAAGAGTTGGAGCTCCAGGCCCGCTGGGATGGGGAGGGCACAGCTGGAGGTGCTGGGAGAGGGTGGCAGAGGTGGATCTGGGATCTGATTGTGCCACCCTTGCTGTCCTGCCCCCAGGGATTGCCTCTCTGCCTGGAGTCATGGGGAGCTGCTGCAGCTGTCTGTGCCCAGACAGCATCCCAGACAACCATCCCACCAAATTCAAGGTAAATTTCTGTCCTTCCAACCCCAGCAGAGGGTCTGGGATGGCTCTGGCTGCACCAGGGCAGAGCAAACTCCTGCCCACCAACATCCCTGCAGAGGATGGTTGCAAAATTCATCACTTCTGGTTAGGGTTTTTTTTTCTTTGTTTTTCCTCTTTCCTTAAGAAATTCCTGCTGAAATTGTGTTTGCACTTGCTGCTAAATTGCTTCTGCTTGGGAAGTGCAAGGAGATGGGGGACTGGAGAGAAAAACCTTTGATTGCTCAGGGCTGTGTTCCAGAGCCTGGGCTCAGCCACAGCAGCTGAGCTGCCAAGGGCTGCCAGCTCCTGCCAGCCACGGATCCCTGCTGTCAGCTGGGAGAAAGGCAGCAGGAAATGGGGGGAATCCGTGGAATTGCAGAGCTTGGAGCTGCTCAGGGACACCTGGGAGCCCTGTCCAGCTCTGGGTGCTCACAGCAAGGGAGGCTCAGAGGGGCTGGAGGGAAGGGAATGGAGCTGGGAGCTGGGAAGGGGCTGAGCCTGGAGCAAAGGAGGCTCAGGGGGAATTTCTGGCCCTGCCAGGAGGGGACAGCCAGGGGGGAATTGGGATCTTCTCCCAGGGAATGGGGACAGGAGGAGAGGGAACAGCCTCAGGCTGGGCCAGGGGATGTCAGTGATGATGAGAGGCTCTGAGAGATGGTCAGAATTCAAATTTATTGTGGACTAAAAATCCAAATTTATTGTGGACTAAAAAATCCAAATTTATTGTGGACTAAAAAATCCAAATTTATTGTGGACTGCCTCTGCTCATATATTATTTTGGGAAGGCTGGAAATGTTTAATTACCATGATTGGGTTAATCATCACATAAACAAACTTTGGCATTTCACAGCATCTCTCACTTGCAGAAATCTTGCTGTAATTTTCTTATCCAGTAAGTCAGCCTGGTTTGATCTTCTTGCAATCTTCAAAGCTGTTTGTTCTATCCTGATTATCAAATCTCTTCTGCTAACCAGGTGCAAAGTCTTGTGTGTCCCAAAAAGGGGAGGCTTAGGCTGGAAACCAGCAGGAATTTCTTCATGGAAAGGGTGGTCATGCCTTGGAAGTGCCCAGGGAGTTCCCCACAACTTTCCCAATCCTTGTTCTTGGAAAGGCTGCGAGATCAGAAAAAATAAATGAAAACCAATTCTGATCTTAACTTACAGCCCTGTTCCTGTGAATGCGTTATGGAGATAACCAAAGGGCGGTTTCTCAATTAATTAAGAAATGGAATTGATCACCCTGCAGGTGACCAACGTGGACGACGAGGGGCACGAGCTGGGCTCGGGGGTGATGGAGCTGACGCCGCGGGAGCTGATCCTGCACACGCACAAGCGCGACGCCGTGCGGTGGCCGTACCTGAGCCTGCGGCGCTACGGCTTCGACTCCAACCTGTTCTCCTTCGAGAGCGGCCGCCGCTGCCACACCGGGCAGGGTCAGTGCCCCGGGGGACAGGGACAGGGACAGGGACAGGGGCTGGGACAGGGACAGGGACAGGGGCTGGGACAGGGACAGGGACAGGGACAGGAACAGTGCCTGGTGCTGGGGGGCTCTGACTCCAACCTGTTCTCCTTCGAGAGCGGCCGCCGCTGCCACACCGGGCAGGGTCAGTGCCCCGGGGGACAGGGACAGGGACAGGGGCTGGGACAGGGGCAGGGACAGGGACAGGGGCTGGGACAGCCAGGGTCAGAGCCTGTAGCACTACGGCTTCGACTCCAACCTGTTCTCCTTCGAGAGCGGCCGCCGCTGCCACACCGGGCAGGGTCAGTGCCCCAGGGGACAGGGACAGGGACAGGCAGGGTCAGTGCCAGGGCAGGGCACAGCCAGGGTCAGTGTCTGAGGGGTTCCCTGGGGTCAGCAATGCTGAGATTTCTCTCCCCTTGCTGCCTAGAGAGGCTACCTGGAACAGAGACTAGACAGAGTTAAAGGAATAAAATAGGGATTTATTAAAATATAGTGACAGTGACCCCTGTTTATTAAAATATAGTGACAGAGCTGCTGGGGAAGGGCTGTCCCTGTCCCCTCACCTTGTCCCCTGTCCTACCTGCCCAAGGGGAATCTTCAAGGATACACCTTGGGCAGTACAAGAGCCTGGCCATGGCTCCACGAGTTTTCACACTTTTATAAGTTTTGGTGCATTTCCATCCTGGGGTTAATTGTCCAATCCCAGCTGCAGGTTCTGCAGTCCCATCCTCCCAGCTTGCTCTGCTCAGAGCTCTGATTTTGGAACTTTGTGACAGAGGAGAAGGTTTCCCACCACGTTTCCCTGATGCTGTGAGCACTGAGAGGGAAGTGACTCACCCAGGAGCTGATGCCAAGTCACAGCAGCCCTGGGAATAGTCTGGGAATAGAGGAATTGCAGTTTTACACTGGTGCCTCTTGCTTCCTTCACCAGTCTGGCTCCGTTGCTTTTTAAAAGAGCTGAACATTTCCTTGGCATCTGCATCCCCTGGGAGAAAAGAAGAAGTTGTTTCCTCATTCTGTTGATGTGTTTGTAAACTCCAAAAGGGCTCAGGGTCTGTGTGAGTCTGCACTGGCATCTGCTGCTCTTTCATGTTTATTTCAGTGGGGTTTTCCTCTCCCACCAAGGAATTTGTCCTTTGGTTTTTGGTTTTTTTTGCCTTTTGCAGGGTGAGGATCAGTGGTGCAAATTTAATCCAGGGATAAAAGTTCTGCCCTCTGTGTGGTTTGGTTCTGTTCAGGTCCAGGCAGAGGGGAGGAAGCAGAGCTCTCACATCCTGCAGAGTTTTTACCAGGCAGAAATGAGAGGGGTGATGTGTTTTGTTGAATTTCCTCCCTCCCTTGCAGTATTTTATCCTGCTGATTAATTTTACCTGGAGCCCTCCTTGCTGATGCTGCTCCCCACCTGATGCAAGGCAGATCCAGCTGGGTTTTTTTGGTGGAAAATGAGGATCTTTGGGAGCAGCCCTTGTTGCCAGGCTGCTCCTGTTGCCATGGCTGTGCTGTGTGTGTGTGTGTGCCAGCCTGGGATTGGCTCCTGGCCTGGGCTGCTCCTTTGGGGACAGACTCTTCAATCCCAGAGATTTTTAAAAACGTGACCTTTCCATCCCTCCCTGCTGTGCACAGGGCCCAGCCCAGCTTGGAGGAGTCACTGCCTGGATTTTCCCCTGGAAAAGGATGGAGGGGGTGCCAGGGGGGTTCAGTAGGAGAGGGGAGCAGTTCACCTGACCCCCCACACCTGTGTGGGGTTTAAAGGCAGCCCTGAGGGGGTTTAAGGCAGCCTGGGCTTGTGGCAGGTTGGGAGTGGAGCTGGATGATCCTTAAGGTCTCTCCCAACCCAAACCATTCTGTATTCCATGATTCCTGCTGATATTTCCTGAATAATCCACAGGGCTCTTGGTTGTTTCTTCGTGGTGTTAAACAACAGCAGAATAAACCAGAATTCATTAAAAATTGAAATAACACATATTTTTAGAGCAGGATCTCTTCCTTGCTGTTCTCACCCTCCTCTCTGTCCCTGGCAGGGATTTTTGCCTTCAAGTGCTCCAGAGCAGAGGAGATCTTCAACCTGCTGCAGGACCTGATGCAGTGCAACAGCATCAACGTGGTGGAGGAGCCCGTGGTGATCACCAGGAACAGCCACCCCCAGGAGAGGGAGCTGGCCCACAGCCCCCAGGGCCCCACCAGTAAGGGGACAGCACAGGGGACAGCACAGGGGACACAGGGCTGGGCTGGCTCTTGGTTGGAAGAGTCTGCTGAGGAAGGCAGGAACCTGCCTTGAATGGAGAATGTGAACCCCCCTCCCTGCTGATTGTTTTAATTTTGAAATTAAGGGGTTCTCAGGGGGAGGTAGGGGAGTAGGAATGACAGGTCTTTATGAGGGAAAAAAATAAAATAAAAATGCAATAAGACAAAGCAGCCCTGGCAGAGTCAGAGCAGGAGCTGTCACCTTGTGGGTCTGGGATGGCAGCAGTGCCATCCCATGGTGGCTGCAGCCCTCCTGCAGTGCCAGCTGTGGCTCTGCTGGAGCATTGAGTTCCTGTCTCCACGAGGAATTCCTGAGATTTAAAGGAGGGCCTGGCCCTTGTGTGTGTGCTCCAGCTCTGGGATGGCCCCTGGACAGGCTGGTTTTACCTTCCAGGGTGTCCACAAGAGCCCAGCTCACTCTAAAAATGTAATAATTCTATTTTGTACCAATTTAATGCTCCTCTGCCTCGATTCCCTCCCAGGTCTGGGCTACACTGGACTTCCCAATGGATTTCACAGCTTCCCTGGAGAATCCCTGTCCTACTCTGCAGCCCAGCACCCCTCAGGGAGCAGCCTGAGACATTCCTCTGTGGGGGAAGACTCTACCCACCCCCTCCTGGGCCCTGAGGAGCAGGTAAACCCATCCTAAACTCTGCTGGGTGCCATTCTGGGTTTCCCTCACTCAAAGCTCACACCTTGTCACTCTTTTTATTCTCTTGGCTTCATTTTTGCTCCTGGAGGCTCCTGCTCTTTGATACTTCACTAGAACTGGTGTTCTGTCAAAAAAAACCTGAGTTCTATCCTCAACCCACTGGTATTTGGGTGGCAGTGACCTGCCAGCTGTCACACAAGCCCTAAATTCAGACCTTTGCTGGTTTTGGGTTGGAGGTTCAGCTCTTTGCTGGCAGTTGTGGAATTTTTTGGTTTTCCCTACAAAACCCAGCTGGTCTGAGGCACCCCCAGGGAGGCCTGGGCAGGTGTGAGGGTTGTGGGGTCACCTGTGAGCCACTGGAGGACACAGTTTGTGAGATGTGCATCGAGCATGACACAGAACCCCAGAGTCACTGGGAAAAGATTAAATCCAACCTGTGCCCCATCCCCACCTGGGCACTGAGTGCCACATCCAGGTGACACCTGCAGGGATGGGCACTCCAAACCTGCCTGGGCAGCCCCTTCCCAAGCCTGACCCCCCATTCCATGAGGAAATTCCTGCAGCTGTGCATCCACGAGGACACACAGTGTGGATCTACAGCTGCACCCATCATCTCTCTCCCAGCCCACCAAACCCAAACCAACTTCTACATTTGCCCTCCCAAAACCTTCCCAACTTCCAGAATCCTCTCTCCTCCTCAAGCAGTTCCCCTCTCCTGGTGGTTTCTCAGCTGCTTTGCTCCGGTCTGTGCTGTCTCCTCCTTTCACTGTCCCTCTGCTTCTCTCCTTGCAGTCCCACACCTACGTCAACACCGGGGAGCCGGAGCCGAGGGGCCGGCACCGTTTGCACTCCTTGCCTGAAGCCCACCCTCCTTTCCCCCCTAGGAACCACAGCTGCTCCCTGGAAGACCGAAACCCCCAGGTCTTCCTGCAGCCAGGGGAGGTGAAATTCGTGCTGGCTCCCACCTCTGGCTACCGCCGGCTGTGCCGGCAGCCCCGGCAATGCCGGCCTCACCTCTGCCCTCCCAACAACAACAACAACGAGTGCCAGCAGGGCTGTCCCTCCCCACAGTGTGTCTACGAGAACCTCAACGGGCTGGTGGCCCCCAGCACCTCGTCCCTGTGCCGGGCCGCTCGCTCCAAGGCATCCCTGGAGGATGGGAGCTGCTCCCAGCGCCGCTCAGCGCTGCTGCACTATGAGAACCTGCCGGCGCTGCCGCCGGTGTGGGAGCTGCAGCCGGCCCAGCGCGGGGACGAGGACGCCGCCACGGCCCCCACGCCGTCCCCAAATGGCTTCTCCGAGGCTGGCGAGGAGGAGCCCCTGCAGAACCCGGCGGGCTCGGAGCCGCGCCGCGCTTTCCTGCCCAGGCCCCGGCGCAGCCGCCTGCCCAACGTCTTCAGTTTCGACTTCCCCCGGCCCTGCCCGGAGCCTCCACGGCAGCTCAACTACATCCAGGTGGAGCTGGAGCCCGAGGGCTGCAAGGGACAGCAGGAGCCCAGGGTGGCAGCCCCCGCCAGCCCCGGGGCCCGCCGCACCGACTCCTACGCCGTCATCGACCTCAAGAAGACGGCGGCCATGTCCAGCCTGCAGCGGGCCCTGCCCAGGGACGATGGCACCTCGAGGAAAACTCGGCACAACAGCACTGACCTGCCCCTCTGAGGGCCCCAAGTGCCAGCCCCGTGTCGTGGCTTCGGTCCCTGGCCCTCGCTGTGTCCTGTCCCCCCTGAGTGTGGCTCCCTCTCGCCGTTGCCTTCCCCGTTCGCCATCCCCCTGGGGCCCGGCGTGGCTCCTGCAGCTGCTGCTGTTGAGGCTCGTCTGACTGTCTGTCTGTCTGTCTGTCTGTCCGTCCTCCCCTCTCTGTGTTGCTCGTTTTTCAAGCCTTGTGGGATGTTTGGTGACTCTGAGGGTGGAATTCCAGGCGGGCAGGAGGGAGGTGGCACGGCCTGGGGTGGGGCAGGGCAGAGCCGGGGGTTGGGCAGTGCCTTGGGGCAGTGCTGCCAAAACTGAGCTGCTTCAGGAGCTCTGTGCAATTCACACCTTCACACCCGTGGATTTCACACCTCCAGGAGAGGTGACATTTACCTCCGGGAGGGATTTCACCTCCAGGAGAGCTCTGTGGTGAGGCCACTCCAGAGCTGGGGTTTGATTGTGGTGCCTGGAGATGAGGGAGCTCACGCCGTGGCCTTTCCCCCCTCAGCTCACTGTTTGTTCCTGAAGCTTTTTATCCTTCTGTCCCCGTCTCAGATCCAATTTCAATTGGGCAGCTGCAATGAAACCAGGAGGACACAGAGCCATGGGCACACACTGTGATCACAGAAACCTGATTGCCTAAATCCTTAAATTCCCTCCCCTGCTTTAAAAGAGGAGGGAAAGGCCACAACCATGAGGGAGATTGGAAGTTTGGTCTAGAAAACTTCACTCGTGCCATACCCTGCTTTGTTCTTTTTTTTACGGGGTTCTATTTGGCAGCTGCTGAGAAGTGCTGTGGGTTTATTTATTTATTTATTTTATATTTATGAACTGCTCCTTTGCATCCCAGTTTGTTGCCAAACTGGTGCCAGCCTGCGGCCTGCGCTCGCCGGGGCTCGCTCCTGCCCGGGGTGGGGGCACAGGTCCCCAAAGAGCTTGGTGGCTTTGCTGAGCCACCAACTGGGGGAAAATCACTGTGGAGAGGAGCAGCTGGGAATGAAGAGTGTGTGAGCTGGGGGCTGAGCATCGTGGGGTGGGTGGGAAATGGAATGGGAGCCGTGGGAGTGGGAGCGGAGCCGCCGGGCAGCCGAGCTTGGAGCGCCATCAAAGCCCCTGGTGCGCCCCCGTGCCTGGCTGGGGCTGGGAGCAGCTCAGCTCCGTGTCAGGAGTGAAATGTGCAGTTTGTTCTCTCAGCTGTGGACCTGGAAGGGCTCAAATTCCGGCTGCGTTCGTGGCCTTTTGCTGTGGGTTTTTTGTCTCGATGCTGGGGTGGCGCTGAGCCGCCCTGGGACGTCCCCTCGTCCCTCCCTGTGGGACACGGGACACCTCGGCCTTTCCCTGGATTTCTGTGCCTGTCCCGATGGAGAGCAGTGCTCTGGGATCCTCTGGGATCCTCTGAGGTGCTCTGGGATCCTCTGGAATGCTCTGGAATGCCCTGGGATTGTCTGGAATGCCCTGGGATCCTCTGGGATTTTCTGGGGATGCTCTGGGATTCTCTGGGATGCCCTGGATCCTCTGGGATGCTCTGGGATCCTCTGGGATGCTCTGGGATGCCCTGGGGTGCTCTGGGATGCTCTGGGATCCTCTGTGGTGCTCTGGGATGCCCTGGGATGCCTCTGGGGTGCCCTGGGATGCCATGGGGTGCCCTGGGATGCCTGGGGTGCCCTGGGATGCCATGGGGTGCTCTGGGATCCTCTGGGATGCCCTGGGGTGCTCTGGATCCCCACCTCCCTGCTGGCTGTGCCCGTGTTCCTCCCGGGACAGGAGCTGGCTGCAGTGCCAAGCCTCGTGTCCCCCTTGTCCCTGGATGTTTCCCGCTGTTAAATCCCCTGGAAGAGGAAGGAGCCCCATCCCCCAGCTCCACGGGCCAGCAGCTCGAGTTCCAGGGCTTGGAAGTTCAGCCTTTTTTTGGTTTTTGGTGCTGTCATGTCCTGTTGAGCCGTGCCCCTGTTGGGAGCAAGGCCCCGTGTCCCCAGTCCGAGTGGTGCCATGTTTGTGTCGCAGAACGTGGAGTTCTTGGCTTGCTGTTGCACTATAAATTCCAGGTGTGCCCCATGCTTCAATCCACTGGTTTTCCTTTTTGTTTTGGGAGTCCTTGTGCTCGTCTTCCATTCTTCCATCTGTCCCTTGTGTCACCTGTAACTGAAAGGAGACCCAAGTAATATATTTTTATATGTATAACAAATGACTTTATTTGAAGGAAAAAAAAAAAAACAAAACAAACAACTCCCACCCCAAGTAATGTATCCCCCTAAATCCAGCTTTCATTTAGGGAAGTGAGAGAAGAAATTGTTTATATCTATCTATCTCTATATATATATAAATATATATATAAATATATAAAAGTTAACTGCGTTAAGCTTTAAATAAAGTATTTAAATAAAGAGTTTCTGAGCTGTCAGTGTCACCCTCTGGGACAGCACAATTCCCTCTGGAGCCTCTGCTGGCCCTGACAGCCAAGGACCCAAACCCCATCACAGTGGGTGAACAATCTCCAATTCTATTTTTCCACAAACACAGCAAAGGATAAGAATTGTTTTTCCTTCCTCTGAGCTTCAGGGAATGTGAAACCCAGAAATATTCTTGGGGAGAATTGTGCCTTGCTCTGCTCTGTGAAGGTGAATTTCTCTGTGAATGATGAGGAGGATGAACTGATATCAGAAGGCTAATTAATGACTTTATTATACTATATTATTCTATATTATATACATCTAAACTGAATCTGCCAAGCACTCAGCTCTGCACAGAATCTGGTGACTGTCCTGACACACACACACACACCCCTGGCCCCAAGGACCCAAACCCCATCACTGTGGGTGAACAATCTCCAATTTTATTTTTCCACAAACACAGCAAAGGATAAGAATTGCTTTTCCTTTCTCTGAGCTTCAGAGGATGTGAAATATTCTCCCCAGAAATATTCTTGGGGAGAATTGTGCCTTGCTCTGCTCTGCTCTGTGAAATGTCTGGTGAGCAGCCATGGGCTGAGCAGAGGGAATGTCACTGCCTGACATTTGTAGGTGGTTCTTGTTTGAGTCTGAGTTAATCCATCCGATTTCTCCCCCTGCTGTTTCCTCCCTGGTGAATGCACAGACAGATCTTCCCCTCTTCCCCTTCCCAAGAACCTCTGACAGGAGCAGAGCTTCTCCCAGTGCTCCATGGGCTCTTCTGGGAGGGTTTTTCCCTTCTAACCCATTTCAGTGCCTGCTTTTCCCTCAGGGAAGGAGGCTGGAATCTGTGAGCTGTGCCTCTGAAAGGGGAGGTGGTGAAGGATCATTATTTCTGCAGAGACCCAAATGTGTTTGCTATTTCTGGGGAATTCTTGTTTTTCTTACCTCAGCTGTGCTTTTTACTGGCAGCAGAACCAAACCAGGGGTGGCATTTCCAGCTCCCTGTTTTCTCATTGTCTCTCTGTGTGACGCTGCTCAAGTGGAGGATCATTAATGAAGGATTGTTAACGAGCCCATTTCCTAATTCCAGCCCCTGGAAAGGCTGCCCTCAGCCTTTCTGGGAATTCTGTCTTTTCCCCAAACTTGGCGGGTCTGGAAGTGCCGCTCAGAGGCAGCAGAGCAGGTTTGGGCTCCTGCTGCTGGAGGTGAGTTCATTACTGAGAGCCCTGGCAGCTTTGAACTTGGCAATTACAGGCCAGGGGATGGAAAAGGCTCCTGGTAAAATGGGATTTAATTTGTTTTCCTTCCCTGAGCGAATGGGATTTTTCCAGCTGAAACCCCCAGGTGCTTCAGTGTCACCTCAAGCTCCTCCTGTCACTGTCACCTGTGCTGGTGCCTTCTGAACATTTCTGAAGTGGCAGAGAAGCAGAGGTGCTCTGGGAGCTGCTCTGAGGCAGGGCTTGCTGTGCAATCATTCCTTGAGGTCATTCCCGGGGGAAATCCAGGCTGTGCCTCTCTGAGGGACAGCTCTGTCACCTGGGGAGGGCTCCTGGCTTGCCTGGAGGTGTGGAACTGAATAGAATAAATGGAATGGGGTGCCTGTCGCTGCTGGTGACCCTTCACAAGACAACTCCTGGTGCTGCTTCCCCTCTGCCAGTTTGAAGCCATTTCCCTTGTCCTGTCTCTCCATCCCCTTGTCCAAAATCCCTCTCCAGCTCCCTTAGGGCCCCCTTTAGGTTTTGATCATCAAGAAGTGGCTGATCCTCACCTGGTTTGGGGGTTTAAATGCCTGACCTGGAGCCCAGCCATGCATTTACAGTTTATTTACCCATCTTTTGCTCACAGGAAAAAGAGGAATCTTTATTTTGATGTGATGGAAGCTGTTCCTGTGCACTGTGACCTCTGTTTTGGAAACAAAACTCTAAAAGCAGCTGGTGAAGGCTCCCAGTGCTTGTGTGGGTTCATAAACACAGCTGCTCCGGGGGCAGAGAGTCTCAGCCTGGTTTGGGTTGGAAGAAACTTAAAAATCATCTCATCCCACCCCTGCCATGGGCAGGGACCCCTCCCACTGTCCCAGATTGCTCCAAGCCCCATCCAACCTGGCCTGGGACAATTCCAGGGGCAGCCACAGCTTCCCTGGAAATTCCACCAGCTCCTCCCCACCCTGACTGGGAAGAATTCCTTCCTAATTCCCAACCTGAATTTCCTCTCTTTCAGCCTGAAGCCCTTCCCCCTTGTGCCTCACTCCAGTTCCTGGTGAGCAGCCCCTCTCCAGCTCCTTGCAGCACCTCTCCAGCCCCTCTCCAGCTCCTTGCAGCCCCTCCAGCCCCTCTCCAGCCCTTTTCCAGCCCCTCTCCAGCTCCTTGCAGCCCCTCCAGGTCCTGGAAGGGGCCATGAGGTCTCCCCAGAACCTCCCCTGCTGCAGCTTCCAGGGGTGCTGGGCTCGGCCACTGCAGAATCCCGGGAGATCTCCTGCTGGAATTCCCTGAGCTGGAGCTGGGCCACCGAGCCAACACAGAAGAGAAACTGAAAGCAAAGCAGAGGGAATGCCCAGAGCCTGACCCGAGGGAAACCCGGGGCACAGCCCCTGCAGGATCACCAGATCTCTGCTGCTGGGAGCCCTAAATCCTGCTGGGAGCCCTAAATCCTGCTGGGAACCCCAAATCCTGCTGGGAACCCTAAATCCTGCTGGGAACCCCAAATCCTGCTGGGAGCCCTAAACCCTGCTGGGAACCCAAATCCTGCTGGGAACCCCAAATCCTGCTGGGAACCCTAAATCCTGCTGGGAACCCCAAATCCTGCTGGGAACCCTAAATCCTGCTGGGAGCCCTAAGTCCTGCTTGGAACCCCAAACCCTGCTGGGAACCCTGGAGGGAATGAAAGGAGGAATCTGGGACCACCTTGGAGGGAATGAGAGGAGGAACCTGGAGAACATCATTGAAAAAGGAAGAGAAGGAACCTGAGGATCACCTAGGAGGAAACGAGAGGAGGAACCTGGGGACCATCCTGGAGGAAATGAGAGAACAACCTGGGGACCATCCTGGAGGAAATGAGAGAACAAGCTGGGGACCATCCTGGAAAAACAGAGAGAAGGAACCTGGGGATCATCCTGGAAAAAGCAAGAGAAGTAACGAGGAGACCACCCTGGAGGAAATTAGAGGAGAAACCTGTGGACCATCCTGGAAGGAATGAAAGAAGGAACCTGGGGACCATCCTGGAGGGAACCAGAGAAGGAACCTGGGGATCACCCTGGAGGAAATTAGAGGAGGAACCTGGGGACCATCCTGGAGGGAACCAGAGGAGGAACCTGTGGACCATCCTGGAAGGAATGAAAGAAGGAACCTGGGGACCATCCTGGAGGGAACCAGAGGAGGAAGGCCCTGCTGGGCTCCATCTCCTTGCCCCGAGTCCTCCCTGCCTCCATCCCTCTCTCAGCGGCGGAAGGAGGGCAGACCAAAGCCTTTCCCAAGATCCGGAGTCCCTTTGTCCCGGGACAGGGTTTGGCGAGCAGCTCCGGCGTTTTTGGCGAGCGCAACCCGGGACCCAGCGCGGTGACGTCAGGTCCCCGGTCCCCGATAAGAGCTGTCCTTATCGCTCGGCTGCCCTTTGATGTGGCCGCCCAGGGCCGATCCCGCCGGGTCCCCGCGGCCCGGGGCACAAAGCCGCCCTTGAGGCCGGGCCGGGAGGTGCCCGTGGCCGGCGGAGGTCGGCGGATCAGAGCCGGCGCTGCCTCCCGGGATAAAAGCGGCAGCCCCGGCGGCCGTGCCCGGCTGCTGCCGCCTCCCGAGGGCTGCGGGGCACCATGAAGTGGCTGCCGGTGGTGCTGGCGTGTCTGCAGCTGGCGGAGGGGGCGGTCAGGTGGGTGAGAGGGCGGAGGAGGGAGAGCGGGGATGCGGAGATGCTGGGAGCGCGGGGGATGCACCGGGGGGCACGGAGCAGGGCAGGACCGGGGGATGGAGAGGTCCTGGGATAGGGAGAGATCCGGGGATGGGGAGAGATCCTGGGATGGGGAGAGATCCTGGGATGTGGAGAGCAGATCCTGGGGATGGAGAGATTCTGGGATGGAGAGATCCTGGGTGGGGAGATCCTGGGGATGGAGAGATCGGGGATGGAAATCTGGGGGGGAATCTGGGATGGGAGATCCTGGGATGAGAGACCTGGGATGGAGAGATCCTGGGATGGGAGAGATCGGGCTGGGAGATCCGGGAGGGGAGAGATCCTGGGATGGGGAGAGATCCTGGGATGTGGAGAGATCCTGGGGATGGAGAGATCCTGGGATGGGGAGAGATCCTGGGATGGGGAGAGATCCTGGGGATGGGGAGATCCTGGGATGGAGAGAGATCCTGGGGATGGAGAGAGATCTGGGGATGGAGAGATCCTGGGGATGGAGAGATCCTGAGAGGGCATGGAGAGATCCTGGGATGTGGAGAGCAGATCCTGGGATGTGGAGAGATCCTGGGGATGTGGAGAGCAGATCCTGGGGATGTGGAGATCCTGGGATGGGGAAAGATCCTGGGAGAGCATGGAGAGATCCTGGAGGATGGAGAGATCCTGGGATGTGGCGAGCAGTTCCTGAGGATCTGCAGAGCTCCTGTCACGTCTCAGATGAGCCCAGAGCACCGAGCCTTTGGAAACGCTGACATTTTCTTCTTTCCTGCTGCGTTCTGTCTCTGTCTGTGCAGGATCAGTCTGAGGAAAGGCCTGTCCATCCGGGACAGGATGAGGGCAGCTGGGGTGCTGGATGATTTCCTGAAGCACATCAAATACGATCCAGTGAAGAAATACCAGCCCAGCCAGGGCTCCGTGGTGAGGGAGCCCATAACCAACCACCTGGATGTGAGTGCCCTCCTGCCTGTCCTTCCTCCCTCCCAGCTGCCACAGCAATCTGGACACCCCTGAGCCTCCAGCAGTGAGAAACTGCTTTTTTGCCCACCCTTAAATTGCTTTTTTGCCCACCCTTAAATTGCTTTTTTGCCCACCCTTAAATTGCTTTTTTCCCTACCTTTAAATTGCTTTTTTCCCTACCCTTAAATTGCTTTTCCCCCCACCCTTAAGTTGTTTTCCCCCCACTCTTAAATTGCTTTTTTTACCCACTATTAAATCGCTTTTCTCCCCACCTTTAAATTGCTTTTCTCCCCACTTTTAAATTGCTTTCTCCCCACCTTTAAATCGCTTTTCTCCCCACTCTTAAATTGCTTTATCCCCCACTCTTAAATTGCTTTTTTCCCCACTCTTAAATTGCTTTTTTCCCCACTCTTTCAGCTTCTGTTTTGAGCCCCAAGGAAGTTTACCCCCAGCCACAAAGAGCCAGGCTTTTCTGTATGAAACAAACCCACAATAATTATTTAATATTTCATTTTTTTGGGGAGAGTAGAGGCAGGGTGAGAGCTCAGCCTGCTCCTGCCTGGCTGGGGGATGCCAGGAGGGATCTTGGTCTGTCCCTGAGCCCGTGGCCAATGAAAATTCCCTTTTTTTTTTCCCAGTCCTCCTACTTTGGGGAGATCAGCATCGGGGAGCCGCCCCAAAAGTTCCTGGTGCTTTTTGACACTGGCTCCTCCAACCTGTGGGTGCCCTCCACGGACTGCCAGAGTCCTGCTTGCTGTGAGTAGCCCAGGATGCCGTGGGCAGAGCCATTCCTGCTCCTAGGAGTAATTAGCGCTCACTAATTAGTACCAATCATCCCAGCACTGCGGGGCTCCAGGCTCTGAGCACCCCAGGATGGGTTTGGGTGCCACAGGTCCTTGTCCCTGTTCTTCCATGTCCTTCCCCTGTCACCTTGGGGACATCACAGTGCCAAAAAAATGACCCTGGGATGCTGATCTGGGGTTGCTGGTGCCTTCCTTGGGAAGCTCAGAGCCCTGGAATCCTCACAGCCATGCCAGGAATCTCAGGGGTGCTCCCTGGCCATCCCAGGAATCTTCTGGGTGCTCCCTGGCCATCCCAGGAATCTTCTGGGTGCTCCCTGGCCATCCCAGGAATCTTCTGGGTGCTCCATGGCCATCCCAATAATCTCAGGGGTGCTCCCTGATCATCCCAGGAGTCTCAGCTGTGTTCCATGGACATCCCAGCAATCTTCTGGGAACTCCCTGTCCCCATCCCCAGCACCTGGGAATTATCCCCGGGAGCATCCAGCAGTGAAATCACTGATGGAACATCCAGCAGTGACATCCCACTGCAGAACAGGGCCTGCTCCTTGGGGATTATCCCAGTGGGATTTCCAGCAGTGAAATCCCACTGATGGAGCTCCCAGCAGTGACATCCCAGTGCAGAACAGAAGTTGTTCCCTAGGGATTATCCCAATGGAACACCCAGCAGTGACATCCCACTGCAGAACAGAAGTTGTTCCCTAGGGATTATCCCAATGGAACACCCAGCAGTGACATCCCAGTGCAGCCCATGCCCAGGGCTTTCCCTCTTCTCCCTCCCCAGTCAACCACGCCAAGTTCCAGCCCAGTGCCTCGGCCACCTTCACCCCCAGGGGCCAGTCCTACAACGTGTCCTACGGCAGTGGCTCTGTCACCCTCGTGCTGGGCTCTGACACACTCAGGGTGAGTGTCCCCTGTGTCCCCCGTGCCACCCCCGCTGTGTCCTGGTGGGGACACCTGAGGGCTGATCTGTCCTGGCTTGCACTTGGACAAACCCTGGCAAAACGGATAAAAAAGTGTTTCCTGCCACCCTCGGCCACCAGCTGAGCTCTGGCTGGATTTTAACCCAAATCCTGGGGTTTTTCCCAATTTTCCCCTCTGCCCGGTGCTGTTGGCACCTCTGGAGCAGCAGCCCCTCTTCCCTGCAGATCCAGAGCATCACAGTGACCGAGCAGGAGCTGGGGCTGAGCCAGGCCGAGCCCACGCAGCCGTTCTACTTCGCAGCCTTCGATGGCATCCTGGGCATGGCCTTCCCCTCGCTGGCCATGGGGGGCACGGCCACGGCCCTGGGGGGCATGCTGGAGCAGAACCAGCTGGCTGAGCCCGTCTTCAGCTTCCACTTCTCACGGTGAGAGCCCCTCAGGGCGCTCTGCACGTCCTGGTGTCCCCTGTCTGCATGTCATGGTGTGCCCTGCATGTCCTGGTGTCCCCTGTCTGCATGTCATGGTGTCCCCTGCACGTCCTGGTGTCCCCTGAATGTGCCGGTGTCCCCTGTCTGCACATCCTGGTGTCCTCTGCACGTCCTGGTGTGCCCTGTCTGCATGTCCTGGTGTGCCCTGAATGTCCCGGTGCCCCCTGTCTGCATGTCCTGGTGTGCCCTGCATGTCCTGGTGTCCCCTGTCTGCACATCCTTGTGTCCTCTGTGTGTCCTGGTGTCCCCTGCCCTCAATTCCTGGCGTCCCCTGCATGTTGTGGTGTTCCTTACCTTCACATCCTGGTGTCCCCTGCCTGCATGTCCTGGTGTCTCTCGTGTCCTGGTGTCCCCTACCTTCACATCCTGGTGTCCACTGTCTGCATGTTCTTGCGTCCCCTGCGTGTCCTGGTGTCCCCTGCCCTCACATTGTGGTGTCCCCTGCATGTTGTGGTGTCCCCTGCCTGCACATCCTGGTGTCCCCATCCCTCGTGTCCTGGTGTCCCCTACTTTCACATCCTGGTGTCCTCTCCCTGCCCTCACGTCCTGCTGTCCCCTGCCCTCACGTCCTGCTCTCCCCTGCCCTCACATTGTGGTGTCCCCTGCCCTCCCATCCTGGTGTCCCCTACCTTCACATCCTGGTGTCCCCTACCTTCACATCCTGGTGTCCTCTCCCTGCCCTCACACCCTGCTGTCCCCTGCTGCCCCCTGAGGGTCCCTCGGGGATCCCCCCCCTCTCCACCCACCCCCTCTCACCCCAGGCTCTCCTGATCTCTGCTGCTGGGGCTCTGTTTTCCCACAGCCAGCCCACCTTCGAGTTCGGGGGAGAGCTCATCCTGGGGGGCGTGGACCCTCAGCTCTTCCAGGGGGACATCACCTGGGCACCGGTGACACAGAGGCTCTACTGGCAGGTGGCCCTGGAGGAGTGAGTGGTGTTTGCACCTCTGGCCGTCACCCCCCGGTTCAGCTGCTGCTTTGCAGGGCTCCAGGCTCCCTGCTTTGCCTTTAGGGGTGCCCAAAGCCACGTCCTTGTCCCCGCTGTCCTCCCAGGGTTGCCACCGGGCAGTCAGTGACCAGCTGGTGCAGCCAGGGCTGCCAGGCCATCGTGGACACGGGGACATTTCTGCTGACCGTGCCCCAGCAGTACATCGAGAGCATCCTGGAGGCCCTGGGAGCCCAGGAGACCAGCTATGGGGTGAGTGTGGGGGTTTTGGGGGGGCCTGCACGGGAGTCAGAGCTCTGGGCTCCACCAGGTCCCACAAAACTCAGGGGGCACCTGCAGGAAAAGGGACTGCAGGGGTGACATCAGGCTGAGAAAGGTGGGGATGCTCAGGGGAAGAGAGCATTGTGTGGAAACCTCACAGCCCGTTCCAGGATCAGAAGGGGCTGCAGTGAAGCCAGAGAGGGACCTGGGACAAGGGCCTGGAGTGACAGGACAAGGGGCAATGGGTTCAGATTGAAAGGGAGGAAATTCAGGGTTGATTCAGGGAAGGAATTCCTCCCTGTGAGCGTGGGGAGGGGTTGGGGTGGATGTCCCAGAGCAGCTGTGGCTGTGCCACCCCTGGCAGTGTCCCAGGCCAGGCTGCAGCACCCTGGGGCAGTGGAGCTGTCCCTGCCACGGCAGGGGTGGCACTGGGTGATTTAAATCCCCTTCCCACCCAAACCTCTCCGTGATCCTGCAGTGTGGCGCTGCCAGGGGCAGGGCGTTTGTCCCCCCATGTCCCCTGAGGCCGTGTCCCTGTCCCCTCAGTACGCAGTGGACTGCAGTGACACCCAGAGCATGCCCCCCCTCACCTTCGGCATCGGCGGCGCTCGGCTGGCGCTCTCCCCGTCCGCCTACGTCCTGAACGTACGTCTGGGATCCACACCCACATCCCACCGGGCTCCGCGGACACCGGGGACATTCCCAGGGCTCCCAGGGCTCCCAGGGCTCCGGGGACATCCCCAGGGCTCCCAGGGCTCCTGAGGCACCGGGGACATCCCCAGGGCTCCCAGGGCTCCGCGGACACCGGGGACATCCCCAGGGCTCCCAGGGCTCCCAGGGCTCCGGGGACATCCCCAGGGCTCCCAGGGCTCCGTGGGCACTGGGGACATCCCCAGGGCTCCCAGGGCTCCGTGGGCACTGGGGACATCCCCAGGGCTCCCAGGGCTCCCAGGGCTCCGGGGACATCCCCAGGGCTCCGTGGCACCGGGGACATCCCTAGGGCTCCCAGGGGAGTACTGGGGACATCCCCAGGGCTCCCAGGGTTCCACAGCTACCGGGGACATCCCCAGGGCTCCTGAGAATTCCCCAAGGCTCCGCGGGCACCGGGAACATCCCCAGGGCTCCCAGGGTTCCCTGAGTACTGGGAACATCCCCAGGGCTCCCAGGGTTCCTGAGGCACAGGGAACATCCTGAGGGTTCATGAGAATTCCACAGGGCTCCACGGGTACTGGGGACATCCCCAGGGTTCCCAGGGTTCCTGAGGCACTGGGAACATCCCGAGAGTTCCAAGAGTTCCCTAGGTATCAGGAACATCCCCAGGGTTCCTGAGGCACTGGGAACATCCTGAGAGTTCCTGAGAATTCCACAGGGCTCCACGGGCACCGGGGACATCCCCAGGGTTCCTGAGGCACCAGGAATATCTGCAGGCACCAGGAACATCCCGAGAGTTCCTGAGGGTTCCCTGGGTACCGGGAACATCCTGAGAGTTCCTGAGAATTCCTGAGGCACTGGGAACATCCCGAGAATTCCCGGGGCACTAGGAACATCCTGAGAATTCCCAAGGCACTGGGAACATCCCGAGAATTCCTGGGGTATCAGGAACATCCTGAGAATTCCCAAGGCACCAGGAACATCCCGAGCATTCCCAAGGCCCCGGGAAGAGCCCGTAGCTCCGTGGCCAGCAGCGCTGCTCCCCCTGTGCTGCTGGAGGTGCTGACCCCCCCATTTTTCCCCCTCCAGAGCAATGGCTACTGCACCCTGGCCATCGAGGCCACCTACCTGCCCTCCCAGGATGGGCAGCCCCTCTGGATCCTGGGAAACGTTTTCCTGAAGGAATATTACACCATCTTCGACATGGCCAACAGCCGCGTGGGCTTCGCCCTCTCGGCCTAGAGGAAGCAAATTCCAGCCCCTCTCCCGGCTCAGGGGGTGACACAGCATTCCCAGGGACATTTCTGCCCCTTCCCATCCCCATCCCTCGGGATTTGTGCGCCCACGGATCCTGTAACAAATAAACCCTGCCACCCCAAACGGTCTCTGAGCTCCTGGGTTTGTGGGGAGCAGCCTGAGGGGTTCCCTGGCTCACAATTCCCTGCTCCAGCAAGGTAAGTGCTGGGATGAGCTGGGATAAATCCCCAGGGAGGGGCAGTCCCCACCTCCACCCCTCGGGAAACCTCAGAGGGGAAGCTCCCGAGCCTCCCTGCAGCTGGGAAAGCTCTGCCAAAGCCCTGAGGTGTGTCCAGGAGGGAATCCTGTGGCTGTGAGGTGAGTCAGGACACCCAAATGACCCCAGAGGCCTGAAGTGGGGCTGGAAAACTGCACTGGAATATCGGGAATTGGGAGCAGGTGTGGCCCAAGGGGATGGGGAACACCCCGGGCAGGGGGAAGTTGGGTGACCCCGCTGTTTCCAGAATTTCTCAGAAGTTCTTTATCACCAGAGCTGAGTCACGACCCCCAAATGACCCCTGAGCCCTGAAACGGAGCTGCTCAGCCTGGAAAACCGCACTGGAATATCGGGAATTGGGAGCAGGTGTGGCCCAAGGGGATGGGGAACACCCCGGGCAGGGGGAGGATGGGTGACCCCGCTGTTTCCCAGAGTTTCTGAGAAGTTCTTTATCACCAGGGCTGAGTCACGACCCACAAATGACCCCTGAGCCCTGAAAAAAGCCTGGGAAAACCGCACTGGAATACCGGGAATTGAGGGGAGGTGTGGCCCGAGGGGATGGGGACACCCCGGGCAGGGGGAGGATGGGTGACCCCGCTCTCTCCCAGCACCCAGAGTAGTTTTTGAGTTTTTTAGCAGTTCACCCAGAGTCGGTTTTGAGTTTTTTAGCAGTTCTTTATCGCCGGAGCTCCCTCTCTGATGCGTTCCCGGCTCTGTCACCTCCCGGGGGAAGAACACAAAGTGCTCCGAGCTTTGACTCAAAATATTGACACAGGCTGAGACCGAGAAAATATTGAGCTCCCTGAGACCGAGATTGGGCGGGGAAGGGCATTCCTCATCCTCCTCCTCCTCCTCTTCCTCCTCCTGCTCCCTTTGGAATGGGAATTTTCTGCTGGAAACAGGATGGTGGCGGCCAGCAAAGGCTGACCACGTCCCTCTGCTCTTTGCTGTCCCCTTTGCTCCCCGCAGGACCTGCCCAGGCCAAGGCAGAGCCATCAGGAACCTCGTGGGGATTTCCCGAGCTTCTGAAGATTCCCAGCATCATTCCATGGCCAAAAGTTTGGATGGAAGCTGCCAGCAGGTCTGCGGGCACCTGGGACGCTCCTGCCCATTCCCAGAACACCAGCAGCAGGAATTTCCACTTGCTGGAAGGGGCGTGTGTGGCTGTGCCTTTGTTTTCCGGAAAGCTGGGGCTGAAGGCGGGAGAAAAATCCTTTAATTGGGTGATAACGGCGGCGTTTGGCTTTTAATCGGTGTCCGTGCTTGGTCTGGGGGTCAGGAGGGACATCGGGGTGGATGTGGGGACATCAGGGTGGATGTGGGGACATCGCCCCCCGGCCAGGGCCACAAACAGCTGGAGGATCGCGGTGCAAGGAGGGGTAAAACCCTGGGGTGAGGAGCTCCGTGAGCCCCGTGTGATCCCAGCCCAAAGGGATGCAGGATCCTGGTGCTAAGGGATGTAGGATGATGGTCCGAAGGGATTTAGGATTGTGGTCCAAAGGGATTTAGGATCGTGGTCCAAAGGGATTTAGGATCCTGGTGCAAGGAGCTCCACGATCCCCCTGTCTTCCTAATCCAAAGGGATGCACCATCCTGGTTCATGGGACTGCACAACCCCAACACAGCGCTGCCTTCACCTCCCACCCCGTCCCTCCTCTCCCGACCCGTTTTTGGGGTGGAAACAGCCACTTTGGAGGAGAAAACAAACATTTTTGGGGAGGACGCCCCCCTGTTTCAGGGCAGGAAAGCGCCAAGCCCAAACTCCCGCCGTGGCCGGGCGGGGACTACAAGTCCCGGCAGGCGCGGACTGCAGCTCCCGGCGTGCCCGGGGCCGGCGGAGCGCAGCGAGGGCAGCGGAACGGGCCGCGCCGGGCCGGGCGGGCGCTGCTGCTGCCCTCCCTCGGCACGGGGCCGAGCCGGGCCGAGCCGAGCCCAACCGGGCCGGACTGCGCCGAGCCGAGCGGAGGAGCCCGACAGAACCGAGCCGGGACGAGCAGAACCGAGTGGAGCCGAACTGAGCCGAGGAGTCGAATCGAGCGCTGCCGAACCGAGCCGAGCGGGGCCGAACTGAGCTGAGCAGAGCCGAGGAGCCGAGCCGAGTTGGGCCGAGCATAGCCGAGCGAGCCCGAACAGACCCGAACCGAGCCGAGCGTAGCCGAACGGGTTCGAACCGAGCCGAGGGGCCGAACCGAACCGTGCCGAGAGCAGCCGAGCGAGGCCGAGCAAACCCGAGCGGAGCCGAACCACTTCGTTTCCTCGCCGTTCCCCACGGGTGAGTGCGGGGCCGGGGGTCCCGGGGGTCCCCGGGGACGGGAGGGGGGCTCGGCAGCCGCGCAGCGGGACCCCCTCGGCTCGGAGCCCACCTTGTTGGGGTGCTGGGGAGGTGTTGGGGTGCTCCCCCCCCGTCCTGCGCCATCCCGGGGCGCTTTGAACTCGGAGTTGTTTTATTTCCCCTTCTTTTGCTGTAAATAATCGCCCCCCCGCCCCTCCGTGTCTCCCTCGCCCCCGGGAGCGGCCCTCGGGACGTTCCAGCGCGGCTGCTGCGGGGTTTTGGGGGTCTCCAGCAGCTCGTCCCGGTGCCCTCTCCCAAAAACCGGCGGTGCCGGGGGCTGTGAGACCCCCGGCAGGTCGGGGGGACCTGGCCGGGTCGCCGTTCCCATCGGGAACCCCCCCGAACACGGTGCTCCACCCCTGGGGAAACTGAGGCACGGATGCTCCTGGGGGTCCTCGGCATCCCCCGCTTTGGGGGACGCCAAGTGGGGACCCCCCTTGGGGTCTGAAAAGATGGGAAAATTGGGGTACCAAGTGTCACACTTGGCTTTTAGGGGGGTCACCGAGAGGACACACAGCGTGTCCCCCCCTCCTGGGGAAATCTGGGGGGAATAGAGGGGGCTGCCCCGGACGGATTAATTAATTACATTCATGAATTAATTACGAGGCAGGAAAGGATTACGCAGCCCCCAGAGCTTGGGGCAGTCAGATGATGGGGGAAATTTCCTTAAAAAAAAAAAACAAAAAAAACCAACAAAACCAACCCGGAAAAAAAAAAAAAAAAAGAATAGAAACACGAAGAAAATCTGGTGGTTATTGTGCTGGTGTCAGATAAATAAATAAACCGGTGCGAGTCCGGGGAAAGCAGGGCACGCTTCCAGGAATCCCGGCGTGTTCCCCCCCTTGGGGCACGGGGGGAGTTGGTGTTTTTTATATAACAGAGTCCGGCAGGCAGCGAAGGGACGCTTTGGGGGGGTTATTTTTTCTTCCCCCCCCCTTCTCTCTACTTCCCTGCCATGTTTGCTTGGCTTCATGCACGGCTGCTCCGGCCCGAGCCGGGCGTGGGGCTGGTTTCTCCCAGCCTGCTCCTGCTCACCTGCTGCAGGAGGGTGGAAAAGCCAGCTGGGGAAGGGTGGGAATTCGGGATGGGGGTGGGTTTGGGGGGGAACAGCCCGATTTGGGGAGGGGCAGCACGTGGAGGTGTTTTCCGAAGGATGCTGGGTTGGTTTCCTGAGGGATTCTGGGTTCTCTTCCCGAGGGATGCCGGCCCCGCGTGTTTTGTGTTTTCCGAGGGATCTGCCCGCCCTTATCAGTAGGAAACTGCAAACTGCAGGGCGGGGTGGAGCTGCTGGATGGGGCCATCCAGCATCCGGGTGTTTGGGATGGAGCCCTGAGCCCAGCCAGGGGATTTAGATTTTATTGCTTTTTCCACTCTGCACTTGTGTGTTCCTGGCCCCCCCTGCCCTGCCCTGTTTTCCTGGAAGTGCTGGAAGGGGAATGGGAAGAGCCCCTTGGGATGATGGGGGGTCACCAGAGCAAGGGGGGGACATTCCCAGGGCTCAGGGTGGGGTGGCCTGAGCAGCACAAAAAACAGGGAAATGGGTTTTTTGGGGGGTGTGTCCCCCTCCAAAAATCCACAGTGCTGAGGGTAAAAACATCCTCGTGTCGTGGGGTGTTGGGGGTCTGGTGTGATGGGGTCTCATCCCTGGATTTGATGTTTGTCCCTCCTTTCCTGGGGTGTAGACGGCAGGGATGGAGCTGCCACAGCCCTGTCCCCTCTGTGGGGACAGGAACTCCCATCTGGAGTTTTTTGGGGTGGTTTGAGAGGGGCTGGGCTTGCCCCAAGGGAGCTGTTTTGTCAGTGCCCTGTGCGGGGTTATCCCACATCCCAGAGAAAGAGGAAGCGGGCAGGGGCCAGCAGCAGTGTCCTGTGCTGGGGGTGGCAGCTCTGTGACAACTTCCCAGACCCCAGTTTGCTGTTGGGGACCCCGGGAGGACCCCAGGGAGCCCCATCAAAGAGCAGAGGGTGCCCAGAGGTGCCAGGTGTGCTGTCACCTCCCTGTGGTGGCACCACCTCCGTGAGCTGTTCCAAGCTACCTGGGGTCACTCTGGTGGCTCTGTGGCCCTTGTCACCAGCTCTGTGACACTTGGGGGGGGTCAAAGGGGAGGTGTCTCCCTGACCACACAGGGATTTTGTGCTCGTCTTTTTTTCCTCTCGCTGGCAGGGAAGAGCCCCCATGGCTCTTCCCTCATCCCTCCCAAATTCCTGTCCCTCCTCCTGGCACCTGGCTGGTGCTCGGAGCAGGTTTTCCCTGCGGATTTGCCTGCACGTCAGGGCTCCCCTGAGGTGGAATTCCCAGGAATTCCCAGGAATGGCGGAGTCCTGTGCTCCAGGATGGGCTCTGGGTGCTGCTCCTCACCTTCCTGGGAGGCTGAGAAAACCGGGAATGGGGGATGCTCCATCCCTGGGGGCCCAGGGGCAGGTCTGGGGGGGTTTGGGGAGGTCTGTGCTGCAGGAGCGTTGGGATGGGCACCGTGGGATGATCTGGGTGGGATCACCCGGCTGGGAGGGCTCAAGGTGTCCCCGATGTCCCTACAGGTTGTGCCACCTTATCTTGAAAGCCTCTTCTAGGAATCGCCCCCGGGGCTTTGTCACCTTTCCTCGGAGCACTTTTGGCTCCAGACAAACTCCCCACACCCTGAGCTCCCCTCCTTTGGTTAAACGGGTGCAAATTCCGGATCAACCTGAAATTCCCAGCGTGGGGATGGCCGGGGGGGGGTTCTTGGAGCCTCAGGGACCAGCGAGGGCAGCAGAGCTGGCTCCTGCCCAGGATTTCGGAGGGGGTGGGAATATTTTGGAGGAAATGAGGAATGGGCTGTGCCCACCTGGCACACCCTGCTGCCAGATTGCTGCCAGGTGAGGAGGGAGCTGCCTGCCAGCAGGTTTGGCTGAGCATTTTGGGCAGGCAAAGGAGAAATCCCAGCTGGGTGGGAATAAAAACCTCCGAGCTCCTGCAGGGCTCCAACCGGAGCAACGTGCCCAGGAGAGGAGGCACCGTGCCAGTCCAGGGGCTGGGCTGGCAGCAGGGGCTCCCCGGGGAGCAGTTTGACCTTCAGGGAGCAGGAAAAGCTCCGGGCAGAGCCTGGCACAAAGGAGGGCACAGCACCAACCCCTCCGGAGCGGGTGAGCGGCGCTGGGTGGGCACGGGAGGGGATGCCAGGGGGGCATGGCATGGCCAGGGCTGGTTTGGGAGGGCAAGGCAGGGGCTGTCCCCAATTTGTTTATTTATTCCTGGGGCCTGGTTACACGAGCTCTGCCTCCCCCGAGGCTCAGGGCTGGGTGCTGGGGGCTGGACATGGCGTATTTATAAATATTACATCCTTGCAGCAGCATGGGGCTGGGAGGGAGGCGGTGCTGAGAGCGCCTCTGGCTCTGGGAGGGGGGACAGGGGGTGGCCGTTGTCACCTTGTGCTGGTGGCAGGTGGCACCGTGAGCTTGGGGGGCGCCTGGAGCTCCTGGGCTGGTTCTGTCGAGCATCACCACTTTTGGGTGGTTTATTTCCACTTTCTGAGGTGTTTTCTCCCCACTTTTTGGGTAGATTTATTCCCACTTTTTGGGGTGGTTTCTCCCCACTTTGTGGGGTGATTTCTCCCCACTTTGTGGGGTGATTGTTCCCCACTTTCTGAAGTGATTTTTTCCCACTCTCTGGGCTGATTTCTCCCCCCTTTTCTGTGCTGATTTCTCCCCCATTTCTGGAATGATTTCTCCCCCATTTCTGGGATGATTTCTCCCCCCTTTCCGGGATGATTTCTCCACCTTTCTGTGCTGATTTCTCCCCCCCTTTTCTGGGATGATTTCTCCCCCCCTTTTCTGGGATGATTTCTCCCCCGCCTTTTCTGGGATGATTTCTCCCCTTTTCTAGGATGATTTCCCCCCCTTTCCTGGGTGATTTCTCCGCCATTTCTGGGTGATTTCTCCCCCCTTTTTAGGTATTTCTCCCCCCATTTCTGGCTGATTTCTCCCCCTTGCTGGTTTCTAGGGTTTTGGGGCGGGTGGCAGTGCTGTCCCAGCCCCCTGGAGCTCTGTCTGCCCGCCTGGTGACCAGCAGGATGATTCCTGTGCATCCCTGATCTCTCATTTACACCTTTCTTCCCAAAGGCCAACACCCAAATCTCCCGGAGTGACCCCGGGCCGAGCTTTTCCTTCTCTCCCACCTCTCCCTTCCCTCCTTTCCCGGGATGTGCAGCAGGACCTGGAGCCTGCCCGTGCCTGCCAAGGTCACCGCGGTCCCCTCCTCTGTCCCGATTAATCACTCAGCCCATCCTCCTGCCTGTTCACACTTTTATTTTTAATTGCTGCCCTGGAGGGGGGCAGGGGCTGTGAATTCCCAGCCCGGGCAGTCGGGCAGTGATGTTTCCATTATTTTGGAGGCTCTGACCCCTCTTTTGGGGGGTCCCTTTGCCTCTCCCTGCCCCCAAACCTGGCTGGGAGATGCCAACCTCCCTCTGCCATGCCCGGCTGGGTGATGCTCTGCAGCCATCCCTGGGCTGTGTGGGATTTTTGGGGGTGAAATAGACAATTTTGGGGATGGAGAGACACCAGAGCAAGGCTGTGTGTGTGTTATTAACCCCTTAATGGCTGCCAAGCCCAGCTGGGCTCTCCTGCCCACACCTTGGCACCACCAAGGGGGTTTTTGTAGGGTTTTTAAATTCCACCCAATTTAAAAATTCCTTTGGTGACACAAAGGATCAGGGCCTGGTGCTTCTCCCTCCACCAACTCCCTGAGCCCTCCTGGGTGTGCCAGGCTCACCTGGCTGTTTGGGGCCAGCCCTGGTCATGTTTTTTTTTTTTTTTTTTTCCCTGTGGGATCCCTCAGCCCTTTCCAGGGAAAACATTTGGCCTCTGACCCAGCGCCTGTTAACAACGTCCAGCTCCACGTTGCTGACATGCCGGGGCTAAAAACAGCCCTGGTGAGTCAGTGCCTCGCTGCTGCTGTCAACTGACCCCGGGCTGGCTCTGCCAAGCCCCTCCTCTGCCTGCTCCTCCTGCAGGGCTGCGGGCTCGGGATGTGGGGAGGGAGCCCCTGGATGGGGCTGGGATGGTTCCTGGAGTGACAGGAATTCTGATCCTGGGTGGAAGGAGCCCCTGGATGGGGCTGGGATGGTTCCTGGAGTGACAGGAATTCTGATCCTGGGTGGAATGAGCCCCTGGATGGGGCTGGGATGGCTCCTGGGGTCACAGGGACTCTGATCCTGGGTGGAAGGAGCCTCTGGATGGTGTTGGGATGGTTCCTGGAGTGACAGGAATTCTGATCCTGGGTGGAAGGAGTCTGTGGATGGGGCTGGGATGGTTCCTGGGAGTGACAGGAATTCTGATCCTGGGTGGAAGGAGCCTCTGGATGGGGTTGGGATGGTTCCCAGGGATCCCACACAGCTCCTGGGGTGACAGGGACTTTGATCTTGTGGGGAAGGAGCCCCTGGATGGGGCTGGGATGGTTCTCAGGGATCGCACACAGCTCCTGGGATGGCTCCTGGGGTCACAGGGACTCTGATCCTGGGTGGAAGGAGCCTCTGATGGGGCTGGGATGGCTCCTGGAGTGACAGGAATTCTGATCCTGGGTGGAAGGAGCCCCTGGATGGGGCTGGGATGGTTCTCAGGGATCGCACACAGCTCCTGGGATGGCTCCTGGGGTCACAGGGACTCTGATCCTGGGTGGAAGGAGCTCCTGGATGGGGTTGGGATGGCTCCTGGGGTCTCAGGAATTCTGATCCTGGGTGGAATGAGTTTGTGGATGGAGCTGGGATGGTTCCTGGGGTCACAGGAACTCTGATCTTGTGGGGAAGGAGCCCCTGGATGGGGCTGGGATGGTTCCCAGGGATCCCACACAGCTCCTGGGATGGTTCCAGGGGTCACAGGGACTCTGGTCCTGGGTGGAAGGAGCCCCTGGATGTGGCTGGGGCACACATGGGGTGGTTTGGACGCGTGGCAAGGTGACAGCTTGGTGACATCAGAACAAACCCTGGGCTGGGGTCCCTTGTGCTCCCTCCCTGCCACCCCTGGGTTTGAAAACCAAAAACGAGGAAGGAAAGAAGGAAGGAAGGAAGGGGAGGCTGGGCCAGCCCATGGCGAGCAGCAAAGCTGTTCTCACTTCTTTCTTCTCCTTTTCCCTCTCTCTGCCCCTCAGTTCCCAGCCCCGCTGGGCTCTGGGTGGGTGATGTCCCTGCTGTCCCCCTGCTGTCCCCCTGCTGTCCCCAGCCCAGCTGGGTGATGTCCCTGCCCTGTCCCCTGCTGTCCCCAGCCCCCCTGGGTGTTGTCCCTGCCCTGTCCCCCTGCTGTCCCCTGCCCCACTGAGCTCTGGGTGGGTGATGTCCCTGCCCTGTCCCCTGCTGTCCCCTGCTGTCCCCTGTCCCTCCCAAAGCCTCTCATTGATTTTTCCGCTCGTGAACGGCCCCGATCGAGCTGGAAGTGAAGCCCAGCAGGGCCTGGCGCTGTGGCTTTGGGGGTTCTCATCACTCCCCGTTCTCACAGGGGTGGCAGGAGGCGTGTGGCACCCGGCAGGGCTGGCAGGCACGCGGTGCCACCTCCCCCGGTGCCACCTCCCTGGCAGGGTAACGCGATCCCCGTGCCTAAATCTGGAGAAGCCTCTGGGGCAGTTTGGGTGCCCGGGGACGCTGCTGTGCCTCCTGCAGGTGCTGTGTCCCTTCAGGTGGCACTGCCAGCTCTAGGGCAGGGCTCTGTCCCCAGCCGGGTTGCGGGGCAGTGCCCGATGTCCCCTCCAGCACCCCCGTGTCACCGCGGGGCTGAGGGACAGCTCGGGGCTCTGTCCCCTCCTGGGGGCTCTGGGATCCTCCAAATGGAGCCACCCCCGAGAGCCAGCGGGATTCCTGCTGGTATCACACCCCGGAGGGAGAGCGAGGAGGGGCCAGGGATAACCAGGAATAACCAGAATTAATCAGGAATAACCAGGAATAAATAACCAGAGATAGCCTGAAATAAATAACCAGAATAACTAGAATAATAAATAACCAAAAATATAACCAGGAATAAATAACCAGGAATAACCATAACCAGAATAACCAGAAATAAAATAACCAGCTGAATAAAACTGGAAAATACCAGAAATAAATAACCAGAATAACCAGAAATATAACCAGTAAATAACCATAAATAAGCAGGAATAACCAGAAAGAAATAACTAGGAATAACCAGAAATAAATGACCAGAATAACCAGGAATAACCAAAAATGAATAACCAGGAATAACCATAAATAAATAACCATAATGAGCAGGAATGACCAGAAAGAAACAAACAGAAATAACCAGAAATAAATGACCAGGAATAACCATGAATAAATAATCAGGAATAACCAGAAATAAATACCAGGAATAACCAGGATAACCAGGAATAACCATAAATAACCATAAATAAATAAGCAGGAATAACCAGGAATAAATGACCAGAATTAACCAGGAATAAATGACCAGAATTAACCAGGAATAACCGTGGTGCTGAGCAGCACAGGCACATTTGGAAGGGAGATGCATTCCCTGGCTCCTTCCCCACCGTGGGGCTGGGGCTGCAGCCTGG